>NC_044921.1:4372894-4452295 GCF_003576645.1 Ipomoea triloba | reverse complement strand
GCGGCTTCTCAACAATGTCTAAATAGTGTGTCGCAAAGGATATAGAGGCGGTTTTAGACATGTGTGGAAATTAATTGAAAACTTATTTCACGACGGTTTTGAGTGCATTTAGCGGCGGTTTTAAAAACCGCCTCTAATATTTATTTAATATTTACTATAACTTTTAGCGGCGGTTATTAAGTGTCGCTAGTAAAAGAATACTTTTTAATTTTAATATTACTAATAGTGATTTTATAATTGTCGCTAAAATATATTTTTTATTTTCTATTTGTATTTTCTCATCTAATAATGATTGTTCTTAATTGCTACTCAAATTTGCATGGTATTTTTTGTTATATATATTTTTTAATTGCCATTAAATTACTTTTTGATGTAAATCTTTACTTTCAAATATGCATTGCAAAACACAAATAAATATACATTTAATTTAAAAGAAAATCAAATGTAACTTGTATTGCCAAATACTAATGTTTAACAATATTCAAGGAAGTTCACATATTAAAAGAAAATCAATTCTACATATTAAAAGAAATCAATTGTAAATAATACTTGTCAAATAATAATATTTAACAATATTCAAACACAATAGTGTCTACTTATTAAGTAAATTCCATTTATAACTAAAAAATATGCATTATATGATAAATATAACACAACATTATAGTTCATTCAACGTGGCGCTATCATGCAAGAGATTTCCCGTTTTCTTTAAGATGAAAATTTCTTTCCACTCCCGGGTAAAGATGCTTCTGTAAGACCTTTCCCAATATGGGCCTTAATAATGTGGTGCAAGTGGGCTAGGCCCATTAAGCTATAGGTTGGATTGGACATCTAGGTTTAGTCCAATCCATCATATGCCTATATAAGCCTGCATTGATGAGATGCAGGATAGATATAAAATAGTGCCTACAGACATGGTACTCATACTCCTCAGAAATACCAAGTACACCATCTACGGTTCTGAGTCAAGTATGAGTCAAAGATGGTTGACGGCCTACCGTTCAAGAGGCGTTCCGCTTCCGCTACTAGGAGCAGTTCAGGCTACCAGATTAAGAGCTACGGTTAGAGGTTAGTACGATCCTGTTTATTGCATGGTATAATGTAATAAATTAAGACTTACAGTTGGTATCAGTGTCAAATAATCTCTGCCTAGTTCTTTAATTTGCAATAATATTTGCATATGTTCTCTACGCTATTATATAATTGAGAAAAACATTATGTGGATATGTTTATTGCAATTAAAACTTTGTTTACTTGCTGCTGGGAAATATTTTTGGCCTTAAGCAAAAATATAATTTTCTTTTAGTTTTGGAATTATTTTGTTACGAAGTATGAAATTATGAGCTAACCATTTTGGAAACCAAATGCAATTTGTACGTATTTTACTTGCAATCAACGGCGGCGTTCGAGGACTGTTGGGCTCTCCGGAGACGTTGCTACCATTCTCCTCCTTCCGACAGCGTTGGCGAAGGTTTGGCATCGCGATTTGGAGAGTCAACCGAACCTTTGTTTCTTTCCGGTCGTTTTTTTTTCTTCCTCTTCAGTCGTCGGCTACCATGGAGAACGGCGGCGGGAGACGGTGGCTCCAGTCAGCACAATCGGGCGCTGCGGGCGGTGGACGACGGTCGACATTGTGTTCTCCTTTCCTACACTGCTTCGTCACGTACTCTGTCTGCTTCGCCGTTTTTCCTTTCCGTTCGCCGGCGATCTTCAGAGACCGAGGTGGACGTCGCGGTTGGTCGGACTTTGCTTGGATCGCCGATCCGGTGGACCATTACCTTCGGTCGGCTGGTTCGCGACGCGGCAGAGCAGAAAAAGGGCGTCAGCGGTGGCGATGGTTTCCGGTGATGGAGACGGATCAACGTCGTGGCAGACGGTGGTCGGCGCTGGCTTGGCTGTCGCTGTTTCTCCAGCTTCAGGCGACGCGGCTGAGGGTGCGATCATGGTGACGGCTGACGGCGAGGATGACAGCGTCCTTTGGTGTGGCGCTGGTTCATGGTGACGATGGTGTGACGACGGCGACACGCCCCTTCCCTTCTTCATCGGCGTTAAGTCTGGTTGACGTACGCAGAAGACGGCCTTGGTACTGGTACTGGTACGCTAATTTCCTTTTTTTCTTTTAATTAAATGCAATTATCCTTTTTATTTGCCATATATATTTATTTGCATTATTTCATAATTATATGTTAATTGTGGCAGCCAAGGATCTTGTGGTTCAGTGGCATCAAACCCTTCTCTTTATACGGGAGGTGGTGGCATTATAATAGAGTTAGTAGTATTCAAAAAAAAAAATATGTTAATTGTGGCATGGTAATTATATTAGGTTTACTATTACCATATTAATAAGACCTCAATTAATATTATATATTATTTTTGGCAAATAGTAAACATATAGTAATATTATACATATTAATTTTGGTAAATGGTAATTATTTGGTTTAATATTGCCATATTAATATTACTTTAATTAATATTGTATATTACTTTGGCATATGGTAAATATATAGTAATATTATACATATTAATTTTGGTAAATGGTAATTATTTGGTTTAATATTGCCATATTAATATTACCTTAATTAATATTGTATATTACTTTGGCATATGTATGGTAATTGCTTGTTTTGGAATATTAATGCCCTTTAGTTTTTCCTTCATTGTGGTATTAAATTCATAATTAAATTATTATTCAATTTTGAACAAATTATTAAGTTTTAATTTGTTTGAATTTTAATTTTAATATTGAATATTCGATTTAAATTGTATTAAGTGTTACAATTTAAATATTTAATTGTGGAGTTTGAGTTCGTAATATGCATAATCTGAGCATGCTATATATGTTTTTTTTTATTGCACTAATTATATTACCTGATTGTTATAATTATGCCTTTAGAAAAGCATGTTCATTAAGATTGATTTTAGAGCCTTTTAAGACTGAATTAATTGCTTATTATGCATGTTTTAGTACCTTTTAGGTGAATCTAGTGCCTTTAAGAATAGATTATGCATATTCTTACTCTTTCAGTCAATACTCCATTCGTACTTCTTTTGGAGGATTTCAAAGCACAAAAAGTACATAAAACTATTCATAGTACTACCCTATTTAAAGCCTTATCCTTAGGTGAATCTACATTTATATAGATCAACCAAACGATTTTACTTCAAATATGAGAACACATGATTTAGGGAAGTTTCTTGGGGAGGAATACTAGTTCCCTGGCCCTGGCTTTCACGCCTTGCTGGCTCAAACCGCCATATTACTACTAGTCCCCTTGCGACGCTACTCTGTCTAAGGAGTTGGTTTTTAATTGAGCCTTAGCACCAACCAACTTTTCTGGGAGTATACCTAAGGATTGTCCATCATGTTTTGGTTTAATTTGTTTGATTAGGCTTTAAATACCCTTGCCATTGTGATTATGTTCAGTTTTGGTCAATTAAAGAGTAGCTACAGCATCTTTAATTTACTTAAATTAAATATTAAGGATTAATCACATAAAGTTTAGGCAAGAAACCTTGTAGTTAACTCTGCGTTATATAACGAAATTT
The DNA here is from genome assembly GCF_003576645.1 of Ipomoea triloba. Lineage (NCBI taxonomy): Eukaryota > Viridiplantae > Streptophyta > Magnoliopsida > Solanales > Convolvulaceae > Ipomoea > Ipomoea triloba. The sequence continues at coordinate 4,448,749 of NC_044921.1, read as the reverse complement.
AGCCGACAGGCAATTTTGTTATATTTAAAGGGTTAATTAGGATAAAATACTAAACTATGATCATAATTTGCTCACTAAGATTATGCATCGGCATATAGCTTGGTAGTTTTGTCATTAAGGGTGGATAAACCTTACCCAACCCGTACCCATTCCGTTTACACCATTCAGTTTTGATAATATTATGTACTTCAGTTATTCTCTCTCTATTATGTGTCTTAAAAATCCTAATCAAGCCTTAAGTTAACTGCTAATTTGGACTAGTCACATATGTTATCTTTACAAATATGGAAACATTAAGAAGGTGGCTTACCATAATTTGGTTGTCATTGTTAAATATTAATGGTGGTTATAATGTTGATTATTACCATCAAATATTTTAAATAATGAAACCATTAATGTTAATATGGTATTCAGTTATAAATCGTGAATTGTTTCTAATAAAGTTTATGTGGCAATGTTCCAGTCAAGAAAATATTTTGGTCATTATTATGTTCTTGACATTTTTCGGAGTTTAAATTTTATTAAGTTTCAAAATTATATCCGAGAATGTTTCTACCGTTAGTGGTTTTAACTATTATTTTTCCATATTTAGTCTCCTATTTAATATTATAATATTATTATGGCTATTTTTTTTTGGATTATTTGTAATTTGCCATTAATGATAATAATATTATTAATTAAGTTATGAAGAATCAATTTAGTAATTTTGGAAAATCATATTTGCTAAGGCAACTGGCTATTGTCACTAATTCCATAATTCTTTAAGTTATTTGAATTATGATTTTAGTTCATTATGCCCATATTTGGTTAAATATGAATCATGAATATTTAGTGTAAATTCGTACTTCATAGTTGGTTCATACTCTTTAGTTTGTTTCATGAATTTGATCACATTAAGTGCATAATATTAGGATCAATTATGCAATTAGGGTTTGTGAGATTTTGATTTACAAATGACAATATATATTTTTTGGTTAGATATTGTTGGAATTTGTAATTCGGTCTATTTCTCATAAATTTGATCTTTATGTATTAAAACATCTTAATGGGCTTAAAGTTTGAAATTTCAAAGTATATATTTATTACTTTACTATTCAAAATATTTTGGGACTCTTTGGTTTGGACTCATTAGAGTTCGAATATTAAGTTTATGCTTTGAAAGCTCATATTAAAAATTGTCTTAAGTTATGCGATTTGTTTAGACTATATGAGTTAAATGCCTAATTTTATGCATATTAATTTGTCCAACGCCTAATATTTTGTTATGCAAAAATATTTTTTATTATTATGCCTTTAGCAATGCATAAATTTAGGATGAATTTATATTAGTTACTCATTAAGTTGGACTTATGCATAAACTTTAGTTACGGTAGTGCCTGAACTTAGTACATTTGGACCGTTGATTTAGTTCACCCATTTATGCTTTATCATAGGTGAACCATGTAATTTTGGTGTATACCCTACAAATTTTTTTTTAGGTTTATACCCCCAAACAATTATACATTGAGTGCATATGAATTGAGGAGGCATACTAGTTTTATGGCCAAGACTTAAGAACATCTAGTGCCCCTAGTCCCCTTAAATATCATATATTTGGACTTTCCCATCACGATCTGGTATAATCTGTTTGTTAAAATATTTTTTAAATTATTACTTGCCGATGTGATTTGATTTCAGTTCATTAAAGAATAGCCATAGCATCTTTAATTTACTGATTTCTCTTAAGTTTGAATCACATAAAGGTTAGGCAATGAATTGATAATTGTCTAGTGATCTTATAATTTTAATTTGGTTGGGGAGTAGCCACAGCATCCTTTAATCAGTTAAAATTATATATTGAGTAGTTTATCTTGATCACATAAAGTTTTAGACATATCATTTGTGATTAATTGTATTTAATATGATGGAATTTAGCCCACAGGCAATTTCATTATATTTGTATGATTAATTAGGATTAAATACTGGACTATAATCATAATTTAGCCCACAGGCAATTATGTATCGGAATATAGTTTAGTAGTTTTATCAGTGATGATGGAAACAAATAAATTTATTTAGTTTATGATTATTTCCATCTCTATCATAAAGTTTAATTTTATGATGCAAACTTTAGATCATATTTCTTAATTTACCCACAGGGATTAAGAAAAGGAACATGATTTCTTAAGTTTTATCATAATAGTTGTAATGAATCTCGTTGATTAAAACTTTAGCCTACAGGCAAGTCTTATATCACTTGATTCTTCAACTCATTTGATAATTGTTTCATCATAAAATTGCAGTTGGATCTAATTGAGTAAAACTTTAGCCCAGACAAGTTTTATGTCTCTGGATTCTTCTGTCTATTTAATAATTGAGATGAAATTTTATCATAAGGGTTTTAATTGAATTTAATAGAATTAAAACTTTAGCCCACAAGCAAGTTTTATGTCAATAAATCCATCACCCATTAGATAATAATTTTATCACAATTTCTTAGAATTTATAAATTTAGTTCAATTATAATTCTAAGTTTTCATGGTTTGCATTGGCAAAACATGTATTTAGTTACTTCCCAAAATTTAACCACTTTTATTAATTATTTCGCGAATCTTGCACGGTTATTTGGACTAACTGTAGTAAGTTACGTGATATATTCGATATACCTCTTTTGGTTTTCAAGAATAAAAATGTATCTCTTCGAGCCAAATTCCAACTTGGTTTTGAAAAGTGTATTTTAGTATATCCAACTAATGGTGGGGAATTATATCTTCATTATTTAGTTGGATTGGAACCAAATATTGATTATTTAGTATGCCCAACTAATGGTGGGGAATTATATATCTTCATTATTTAGTTGGTCAAATCAATTCTGACTACGTATATCATTAATTCTGCAGAAGAATATTTTAATCAGTGGGAGTGATAATTTAGAAAAAGATCATTAAGATGCTCCATTAAGAGATTCTACAAGTATTAATCTTGTATTTGTTCATATAAATTCATAAGTTCAAATTATTGAACATTTGGTTGTGCAACATATTTATGAAAATGTTGTAACAATATTAAGGAGTTTATTAGAACAAAACATTTAACTTGTGATACACTGTTATTTAAATAAATTCTTTAGCATTTAATAGTATTTAGTTTCTTCAAAATTGATCCTGGGCCATTTTGGTTTGTGAGGCTCAAAGACAATTTTGCAAGATATAAAAGTAAGACTCATAATGTTCAGTTCATTATAAAGTGGACCTTGAAGTTATTTGGGAAGTTATGGTGTATATTTAAAATTTCACATTTATGGACTTAGAATTTTATTTTATTGTCTAAGTTTTTGGAATGCTTCTATGACTAAACTATTTTTTGGCTATTTTGATGAGTGGGGGTGACAGACGTGTCAACTCCAAACTCTTGGCCGTTAGAGTTAGTGCTTAAGTTAAGTTATAAAACTAGTCATGGAACATAGTTAGCATTATGCTAACATTAAGAGATCTCTACTTAAGGCATAGTTAACATTAAGGATCTTAGAGATCATGAAGTGTACTCTCTTGTACAATTTGGATGGTTTTCTCTTTTAAGTTGCGCATATATATTTTATTTTGAGAAACATCCCTTAAGGTACCAAGAATAAACGTTGGGTTTGTTCATAAAGGACTTAAGTTGGGGAATAAAAATGCATGTGATGCATAGAAGATATTACTCTCTCGAGCAGAGGACATATCGCTATGATTCATGTGTTTTGTTCTTTGATGAGAGTTGTGCTAGTACTTGCACCAAGTGGGAAAATGTAAGACCTTTCCCAATATGGGCCTTAATAATGTGGTGCAAGTGGGCTAGGCCAATTAAGCTATAGGTTGGATTGGACATCTAGGTTTAGTCCAATCTACCATATGCCTATATAAGCCTGCATTGATGGGATGCAGGATATATATAAAATAGTGCCTACAGACATGGTACTCATACTCCTCAGAAATACCAAGTACACCATCTACGGTTCTGAGTCAAGTATGAGTCAAAGATGGTTGACAACCTACCGTTCAAGAGGCGTTCCGCTTCCGCTACTACGAGCAGTCCAGGCTACCAGATTAAGAACTACGGTTAGAGGTTAGTACGATCTTGTTTATTGCATATTATGGTATAATGTAATAAATTAAGACTTACAGCTTCCGAATGTTCACACTCAATGACTTGGATATCAGTTGGTGGCAGGACAAGAATTGGCCTAATTCAAAAGAACAAGACAAGATAAAGCTTTGCCTCTCAAGTAAACTTTGGGCATTAATGAAAATGAGGAAAAAAATGGTAATGTACTACCTCCCTTCCTTGTCGTTTGTTTCCTTTATTCTCTTAAGCATTAATGACCTAAGAAAATGAGGAAAAAAAATGGTATATATGTCTCATAAGGTCTCTGTATTAACTTATTCCACCTAAAAGATAGCAAAATTAAGCAATCTAGTTCAGTTAAACTTAAAACATGTATATACCGTTATTAAAATATAAGACATACCATGCCCAATTAAACCATGGCTCAACATGCACATTATTCTGCGGCAATTAGTGTGGACATCATTAACTAAACAAGATATCGAGAACTATCTAAAAAGTATTATGTTTCTCACATGAGACGGTCTTGCAGAGAAATTAATATATGCAATAAAAATAAGGAGTTAAAGAGAAAAGAGGTAATTCTGCCGTTACTGCACCAGAGAAAATGTTCACATAAATTGTAGGACCCCTCCTGTTGACAAGCTTGGTCAGCAAATTTCCAAATTAATACAACTCTTAGGCAAATATTTCACAAAATTAGGTACAAAGTAGTTTGTTTTAATGTTTTGACATCTTACTTTATATCCCAAGAAAAGTGCATACTCATCACAAATTCGATATGCTGCCCAACATGGATGCAAAACTTTGGTTGTTTGCTATGCCTCAATTCCCTAATCAAATTCTGGCATCCAGTAAAGAGCCTGTTTCTGGTAGAGCCTTAGGCTACACACAAGTGTTTCAAGTGGCTCTATCTCCTACAAAATGCATATAAAACAAGAAAGATCAGCAGAAAAGGCAAAATAACTTTAAAAATTGAAATCATGTCTGATCTGTGCATTATAGAAACATAGACATACTCCTATAATGTGGAAAATATACCAGATTGGTCAATTCGAATTGGGAATTGTCAAGTCATCCATAACTCTTTAGTAAAAACAAGAATTCATTTTGCTCGAAGCATCTAGTTTCCTTTGTTTATTGAAAGGCATATCTCATTTCCAGATTCATGAACTAAAATCCTATATTTCATTTCGTTAGAATTTTACTTAATTGATACTTTTAAATATAGAAATCAAATAGAAATAAAATGGTAACCATAGTATAATCTAGGAAAAAATGGATAGCGAGCACAACTATAAGGTTGAGAGAAATTGTATTTGAGGCCTTTCTAAAGAAGATAGCAACTCATAGGAGTTTCAAATGTATCTCAGAGTATACATAGTATAACCAGGCTTTTTAATACTGTTAGGATCTCTATAACAAATATCCAAAATATGTTCAACCTCATATACTTAACCATTTCCATCATTTTCAGCACCTTCATCATCGTCACTATTTTCATCCTCTCCCTCTCTAGCTGGCTCATTCCTCACCTGAAATAATAACACCAAAAATTTTAATTAAAAATATGCAAGTCTAAGAATGAATAAAATCACTAAATCTAACATACAAAAGAAAAGGAATTCGAGAGGATAATGTTACATTTTTCCCTGGATGGTTTAACCTCAAACTTTCACATTCAAGTCAATCATATATGCTAGCAAAATTATTGTATAGGATTCAAGTGAAACTATTAGAAGCAAGACTTGCAGTGAGTACCAAGAGAAAGGAATTTCAACCAGGCAATCTTTATTTTTGGCTTAGTTTCTGCTGTACTCGGAGTGCCACAATTTGGTTCTTTTCTCACACCGCTCACATGAACATGAAAACCTACCACCACCGGAGAAAAAAAAAAAAAGAGCACAGAATTAAATATAGAATATGAAAATGAAAAGCAATACTAATGTGTTAAACTAGCTTGGCACAAAGCAAAATCAATAGAACATGGATCTAATTCATAAAATAGTACCGATTCACAATGAAACACCTACAATGTGATTGTATTGTTGAACCAAATCACAAATTCAACTCTTTAGGCATCAATTTTAACCAAACTATCATCATTACTATACAAATCGAAGCAGCTTATCACTCGTAACCTCTCCAGAAAACTAGAAACACCTACCTTCGTCCAGAGGGGAGGCGAAGTTCAGACTTCATAGTTCTCAACTTCTCGTCGCCTCACCGGCACTATCGCAACGGAGGGCGGAGGCGTAGGCGGAGACTAGAGACTGGAAATTGCAGCGAACTAGCGGAGAGCGGATTTGGAAATTGCAGGCGAGCAGCTATGGATTTAAGATTTTTAGGGATTCGAAGAAGGAAATGGAAGAAATCGAGGGAAGCAAAATTGTACAGGGTGTTATTGAATTGGAGAAGGGCGTAAAAGAAGTTGGAGAAGGGCAGGCTGGCGAAGGGTTGTGACTTGGGAGGGTGTAAAAGAAGTTAGAGTCAAATTTTTTTTATACACTAAAATTAGGGGCAGTTACTGAATCCGTCGCAATATACTTATTTAGTGGCAGTTATAATTAACCGCCACTAATTATATGTCACTAAAATCCAATTTGGTGTAGTGAAAACTATATTAAATGTATTATTAAACACACAAAAATATAAAATTTAAAAAATTATACAAAAATAAGTAAAAACGAAACAGTTGATTTGACCAGTAAATAATAAATATTTCGCAACAAATAAAATGGAGTAAAATCATTTTCTGGTCCTAGACTTATTGTGCATTGAACAAATTTAGTGCGTATTTATTAATTTGACCACATTGTACCCAACTTTGTTAAAGTTTGACAAGTCGGCCTTGAAGTTGGAGGGCATTTCCGTCCTTTCAAGTCCAGATCTTAATTAGCAAGACAGCGAATCGCAAATCTTTTCAATTCAGGGCTTGTTCTTTCCGATTCAAGTCTTAATCAGCAAGGTTCAGGGCTTGTTCTTTCCGATTCCGATCTTAATCAACAAGGTTCAGGGCTTGTTCTTTCCGATTCAAACCCACTCATGGTCGCCGTCGATCTCGTCGTCAACCAAGACAGCGGATCGCAAATCTTTGCCGCTAGATCACAACTCGACGCCAACGATGTTCTTTCCGGAATGTTGCCATAGTGCTGAGTGTTTGCCCAAATAGGAGCCTGAGCTCTGAAACAAGATCCTCCCCTTGGCTCATCATCTCCGACTAACAACTTTCCCCTTGGCCCAAGACTCGTCGCGAGAAGATCTCTAAGGGTTACAAATAACCCCAATCCCATTCTTCTTTGTTGTGTTGTCTCTCTTCTCATCGTACGGCCTCACTCACCACCCCCTTCGGCAGCTTCTCCGCAATTACCGCAACTTTCGACGACTGAATCAACGACGAGATTGTGTTCCTGTTCCTCCCGTGACATTTTCGACGGATTTCCTTAGAGAATGCTAGGGAGCCCGCTCGAGAGCTGCACAGGTATGCAAAAGCTAAAATGGGTATTTGCTTAGCCGAGCACCTCTGTTTGCAACCCAAACCACTGCCTTAACTTGTGAGCATAAATATAATATGTGCAGTCCAACTATCAGCTTAGGCTTTTAGTTGAGATGGAGCACATGCTTTAATTTGGTATCAGAGCCATGCAAAAGATCATGAGTTCGAATCTCCGCGTCACCCTCAAAACGAGACTTCCACGTGTTGCGCTTGGAAATCCACCACACACGTTGAGGGGCGTGTGAACATAAATATAATATGTGCAGTCCAACTATCAGCTTAGGCTTTTAGTTGAGATAGGAATTGGTGGGGATTAAGAATCCCATTACAAAGGTCCACCCTCTAAAATGATGGTGTCCCCCTCTCTAAGGAATTGGGTTTTAGTAATTAAATCCTTTCCCAAGCAAATATTTGGTATTGAAAGTAAGAAAGCCAAAAGCAAAACGAGCAAAAGAACTTCCATGGTTACTGAAAGAGGTAGTGTTATAGAAATTTCTACAGTAGCCTAAAATGAAGATCAAACAACCAAGGTTGCGCAGGTTTGGCCAGAATGCTTCCCATAACCCAATGGGCACACCGCGTGCAAGACCTGGGAGTTCTTCAATGGCAACTGGTCAGAATGTCTTCCACATGCGATGCCGGATGCTGCCACGTGGTTAGAGACCAAAAAAGAATAAGGCTGATGAAGAATTGAACATGAAAAGACAAAATTTCCCTTCTACTTGATGGCTGCTTAACACTAATGTAACGTTGGACTAAAAGTGTCCACCTTTTAAATGTCTGGGTAAAATGTGGCAAAATTAATAAAAAACATACTAAATGTGTCCAACGCCTAATAAATATAGGACCAAAAAAGGATTTCACTCAATAAAATGTAACAGATGGAATATTAAATTATTGTAATTTAATCATTTTGGAGACACATTTGAAGGGCCTAGGGTGGTCATTATTGTATGGACCATGGTCCATACAGCTGTGTAGACCATAAATAAAAAGTACATTGTTAATATATTAAAAGTACATTATTTTTGTACATAAAGTACATTATTTTAGAGTACATTATTTAAGTACTGAAAGTACATTATTTTATATATACAAAAATAAAAATGATTATTTTATATATACAAAAATAAAAATGTACCTTCAGTACAAAAATATTGTACTTTTAGTATAATAAAAATGTACCTTATATTCATGGTCCACACAATAATTTGCCGGTCAATTGCTGGAACATACTGTAACGTACAGGAACCAACGATATATATATAATCTGTATTTACACATGAAATCTACTCGTAATATCAATATATAACAGAAGTGATCTTGATCCTTTTGCTTCGTTCAATCGCAAACAGCAGCTAGCCATTTCTCTCAAGAAGAGAACGGAGTTGTTGTAAGTCTTTGTTTCCTTTTCTTCTGTGTATATTCTAATACATATATTATATTCCCATTCTTCGTTGAATTTTGCTTGTTATGGACTTCTAAGGTACTTTAAAGGTAGGTTAATTTCTACGGCTAACTGCTAAGCTAGCTAGCTTATTTTAATTCCCCGCCCAACTTATCAGATATAATCTACTGTTTTAAATTTAATTTACATAAGAGCAAATTTATTTGGAGCTTAATTGTATTTGTACGTTTTGGGCGGTTGCAGTACGCACATAGGGAATGCGTGCAAAGTTGGTGCAATGAGAAAGGTGACATTGTGTGCGAGATCTGACATCAGGTTATTAAGCTCTTTTTTTTATTCGATTAGACCACCGAGTGTCCTAAGACCCTAATAATAGGAAGTATTTTAAATTTGAATGTATCATTGTAAATCTAATAGAAATTATTGTTAACACATACTATTACTTGAAGCCCAAACAGTATGAATTTTAAGGTTTTAATTAAGCTGAAGTGGATTCATGTTTAAATCTTTGTTCTTTTATTTATAAATTTCTTCTTGATTTTCTTTTAATATAGCATTTCAAGCCTGATTATACAGCATCTCCCCGTGTTCGTCATTATGGGAGCCTTCCTAGCTTATTAAGGTGAACAATTAGGTTTCCTACTTTACATCTTCAGCATATATATCTGCCAAGCTTCTTTAATATATATAATATATACTCGTATTTATGCATTTAATTTGTTATTTATATTTATCAGGGGAGGCAGGGTAATTGCAAGGAAACACTCGAGTGGTCCTAATCCGTTTGCAGCGAGGATAAAAGAGCACGCAGAATGGGAATGATTCATCTAATTCTTGAATATATATATATATATATATACACACTAGTATTTTGTAAGTGCGATTCGCGAAAATTCATGCCCAATATTAAAACATTAATAAATACAAATAAATAATTAAAATTTATAATTCGAATTATATATACACAAATAATATATGTATTTTATACACACATATGTGATTTACCATTAATAGAAATTTAATTAAAATATAATCAACCATTAAATTAATTATATAATGATTGTAATAAAATGATAATTAAAGAATAGAATAAAGATATGATAGATATAGGTGTATGGTAATAATGATGGAGTTAAAATTAACGGCGTTATAACGGTGTAAGGGTAGTTTTGTATAAAAAGAATATAGTAGGGCCAATTTTGTCTAATAACATTGAAGCCTAGAACATTTAAAGCAAAATGTATACATTTATTAGCATACAAAAAGAGGGACATAAATCAAGGATATAACATTGATTGAGACTTATTATGTTTTTAGATTAGATATATATGCATGTAGCATTATTTGATGTTGCTTTGTCCTCAGTAGTTATATGATGGACTCAGGTTCACCTGACAAGGTGCGGATCCATGCTCATTTAAATATTGAATGTTCATAATTTGAATTGTGAATATTCAGTATCTAAATTATGAATATTATATTAAGTATGTAAATTGTGTATTTTGAACTCGAATTTACATATGGATCCGAGTCCACTGATTAATTTGTCACCTTTATCCTCCCTAAACATATCTATCCATGCCTTAGAGACTAGGATGCCATCGAGCTAAGCTTCTCTGATCTTCTGCCTAATTCAAGGTTTATCTAGACTTAGCCCAAGTATATTGATGTCCCTCAAAACAAAAATTTTTCAACATGCAGCTTCTCACCGTCTCTCAAAAAATTTGTTATATTATTATGTATAATAATTTAAGTATTATTATTAATTTTTGAACATTTTTAATTTTAAATAAGATAATAAGTCGTATGTATCGAGATTCAGCAAGGGTAGATTTTGAAAAAATTCACCCGTTGTGAGTCAAGAGTAAAGATGGGTGGAGGAGTATAAGGATAGTTTGGATAGTGGACGAAGTCATCCCCGACCTACCCCGGACACATTATCATATATATATATATATATATATATATATATATATATATATATATATATATATATATATATATTTTGAAAACCAAACAAGAGCATTAAATTACTCATCAAAGAACTCCGAGATACAGTCAGGCGGGATGATATCCCAAACTCCAAGGACAGATGGAGAACCAGTCGTCCGTGCTAACACGTGAGCTACATGATTCGCTGACTTTCTAACATGGCGAACAACAATGTTCCCAATGTCACTAGCAATATACCGATGATGGATTTAATTACCTGGGGTGGTCCGGATTATTAAATCCAATAATTGAGAACCAGTAATAGATTCGAAAATGTAATAGCAAAATGATAATGAAATAAGTCACGGAGACAAATTATATCGATAATTCATGTTAGGACGAATACAAGAAGTGTGTAGTGCTATTACAAGGATTTCATGATGATAGATAATATGTCATGGAGAAGAATTGAACATGATATGTAATGGCGATACAATACAATATTTATACAAGGCATGGGCTAACAAACTCTCCTAAACTCACGGTGGGCCACAAGACTAAGTCGAGGCCCACGCGGTGGGCCTGCGAGACTAAGTCAAAGCCCATCATTCTGGGCCTCGAAAACCTACTCCGAGTCTTGGACCCTGATCGCCCGGGCTATCTTCTTAGGCCTCGGGCTAGGCACTCCCAAACCCCGGGTCTCTATTATTGTTGGTCCGTTTCCAATATCTCCATCAACCGACATTGCGTAATAATTAAGCCAACATATGACAAGTCTTGGCTAACAGAATTAAAATTTAAACTGAAATTTAAACAATCAATTTCAACAATAATATTAGTCATCTGAAGCCCTATATAGATGCACATAGTTATACATATCACTTTTGAGAAATTAAAAGAGGCATAATAAATGCAATTAAAGAATTTACTTTAATTTATAGGAAACACACAATTTATAAGAATTTAAACGTATAATACATTTTAGTAATAATATAATACTTCTTTGGAGCATTACAATTTTGCTAAAAAGAATTATATAAGTTTCACATGGAACAATCTCATAAATGTTTATGTAATTTTTGAAAAAAAAAATTTAAGTAACATCATAATTTACTATTCGAGAAATATGTAGCAATATATAACTATACATAGTTATGACAAATTATATCATGGTCCCCGACTTCCATCTTGTTGGACCATCATATAATTCTGATCTATTTATTATTAATTGTTGGATTATTCTTGCGGCAGTTAGTCAAGATTTATTTTATAGGATCTTATTTTCTAGGTTGTTTGATCCTATTTTGTAGTCTTTAGACACTTATATAAAGGGTCTAGACAAGCTTTGTAATGAGACAAGGCAAGACATGCATATTATCATCTGCAATATTATCATTCTGTTATTTTCTTTTTGTCTCGCGTCTGCTGTCAAGGTTGTTACAACATCAGTTTCAACACACCTTTGTTCTACAGTTTTATACCCCAATTATTCTACAAACTAGTATCAGAGCAATCTTCGACCCTTCCAACCTGTCACAATGAAGAACATAGCCCAGCTTTCTATTCCTATTCTTGATGAAAATAACTACAAGCGTTGGTGCGCTCAAATGAATGTGTTGTTTAATTATCATGATTTGATGGAAATTGTTGAAAGTGGATTTCCTTAAGAATTGGCAGACAATGCAACTGAGAAGAAAGACAAGAAGGCGTTGTACTACATCTGTCAAAGGATGAGTGATGAAACCTTCGAGCGGATTGAAGTTGCGAAGACCTCGCATGAGGCATGAAATATTCTTATTCAACTCGTACAATGGTAACGATAAAACCAAGAGGGTACGACTTCAAACATTAAGGCGTTAATATGAGTTATTGCATATGGAGTTGGGTACGTACTTGGGTGAGACGGTTGATTCCTATATTAATCGTGTTCTAGCATTAGCTAACAACATGAAGAACATTGGTGAAACTTTGTCTAAACAAAGTAAGGTAGAGAATTTTTTTTAGAACCTTCATTCGAAGTTTGAGCATGTTTCGACTACGATCAATGATACTAATGATATAACAACAATGACAGTAAAGTCATTATTTGGTTCACCGAAGGCATACACGTTGAGGTTGAATGACAACGACAACAAATTTGAGAAGCCATTGGAACAAGCCCTTTAAGCGCAAGCACAATGGGTGATTCCAGTAGAGGTAGAGGAAAAAGTGGAAATCACTCCAACAAAGGACGTGGTGAACAAAACAACATGTGTTCCAACACACAGACTTCGAGAGGTCGAGGTCGAGGTCATGGATGTGGTAGAGGGAAGCATGACAATCAAATGTATAGTGTTATTGTTGTCACAAACGTGGTCATAATGCAAATGAATGCTGGTATAAGAATAGCAACCAGACTGCTAATTATGCACATGAGGTTAGTAACTCAGATGGTGTTGGAAATGTTGTTGAAATATACCATACTAGTTTGATGGTTTTTTCATCAAATGATGATTCAAATCGACATACATGGTATTTGGATACTGGGTTGCATGAATTATATGTGTGGCATGAAAGAGTTGTTCAACGAGCTTGACAAATCATTCTACACCACTATCAAGTTCGGTGATGGAAGGACCGTTCCAGTGACCGAAAAAGGGAAAATACTCATCATCACATTGAAGAATGGAGATCACATGTACATTTCTAATGTTTTATATGTACCTGATATAAAGAGTAATTTATTGAGCATGGGGCATTTGGCCAAAAAATGGTACATGACGAATATTTCTAGCTATCAGTTTTCGATCTTTGATAAACAAGGTGATGGATTTAATTAACCCCGGGGTTCGAATTGATAAAAACCAGCCTAATAAACCTAGAATTGATAAGTCAAATAGCCCAATATGATTGACTCGATTAACATCTCTACTTCACAACACCTGAGTTTGTTATCTACAAAAGACTATAAATCTAAGGTGGGTATGTGTTTCTCCCATACTGGCTAATGGGAATGTCTTTCACGTAGCTATATGTCTTCCACCCTGAGGTGGGGATATGCCTTTCAACCTGAGGTGGGTATGTGTTTCTCCCATACTAGCTAATGGGAATGTCTTCCATGTGGGTATATGTCTTCCACCATGAGGTGGAGATATGTCTTCCAGCCTGAGGCGGTTCAGGATTCTTATTCCTTGTAGGGCTCTAAGCCCAAAATATATATAAATAGACCATCCAGGATGGACGGGAAACAATTCTAAGCAATACAAAACTTACTCTCTTCATATATTTTCCCACATTTTTCCTATATTCTTGTTATTCTAACAGGTAATGTTGACCTGCCTTTGATTACCCAAAAGTCATAAAACCAACAACATTTAAAAAGTTCAATACTTGAATACAATTTTTTTTTAAATGATATTAGTAAAAATACATATATTTTAAATTATATTACATATAAAAAAAATTAAATTATAAAAGTGAAAACTAGAGAAGAACTTAATCTTACTTAGGTGACTTGTTATAATTCATTCATAAATAACTAATAAAGCTAACGATGTTTAAACCTTATTAGGACCCTTGGTATTTGGTAACATAGTTGATAACTCAAATTTGATTAGTTTGACTGGTCAATAAGCTATTTAAGTGTTTTGTAAAATGACTTATTGCATTAACTTATTGGTGCATTAAGACAAAATTTGAAAAGTCAAAAGAGTAAAGTTTGTGGTTAGCTGATTGACCGTAATTATGAAATTACCATTTTACTCTTGTCATCCTTAACATTTATATGTGAGTTAATAATCGAAATAGTCCCTTGACTATAGCGAAATTACTTATTTGGTCTTCGACTATAATTTTTGCCTAATTAAGTCCTCAACTATAAAACCCTACCTAATTTGGTCCTCCATTAAAATGTCATCTATAAACTGTTAAATTTGAGGGCAAAAAAGTAATTTCACTTCTCTCTTATTTTCTTCCCCGTCCTCCGGTCTTACCTCACATCGCTGACAAGGACGTTGAGCTTTAGAGAAGATAAAGTCCCCAGAATTTGGCCTCAGAGCTAATTATCAGATAAGTTTAGTGATATTGTTAACGACAGAAGAAACCCAAGCGTTGTCGAAATCCGACCGATGAGAGAGTTTCGAGCTTTGGAATTTTTTTTTTCTAGTCCAAATGAAAAGAGTTTAATATCAAAAACGGCTAATCCAGAATTAGCAATACAATTGTTCCAAAGAGCAGTTTGAATCCTTATATTCATCAAAACACTTGTAAATCCTGCAGTGATATGAGAACTGGAAAGTCAATCCTTCTTCATCTGCTTGAGTAGTTTGGAAGCCCATCGGCGGACCCGCTTCTTCAACGTGTAACCAAAGAATATTCTAGCAACAAAGCAAAAGGCACAAAGCTTTGAGCACGTCTACGCCGATACCAATTTGCTTGGAAGGACGAGTGATCAAGAGCTGAGAGTGATCGGCTGATGAAGAATCAGAGGCAGAAGAATTGTGCTTTGATTTTTCAAAAAAAGACGAGATTGAGCTTAAGTTGGCCTTTGGATCCTGTGAAACGGCATTGCGGAATGTTTTTTGTAATCCCTCCTTAGACGCAGCGAAGTCTATGGTAGGGATGGCAATGTGCCCCGTCCCCGACGGGGATGGGGAAAAATTTCGGGGATCGGGGACGGGATACCCCTCCCCGCCCAGCCCCGTCCCTGAATTAAAAAAAATTTTAAAAAATAAAATAAAAAATAAAAAAAAAAATATATATATATATATATATATAAATTTTGGTTCAAATGCGGCGGCGAGCTCCGGTGCGGTCATGCGGCCTAATCAGCATCGTCCAATTTCATTAATCTTACTGAAATTCGCGTATGTTTAAGTGGGGTTATTATGGTAATTTTAGTTTATATTACATGAATTGGAATTGTGCATTTTAGTACATAGTGTGGTGCGTTTGAATACATGTTGTGGTGCGTTTTATTACGTATGTTGGTGCATTTACTGTGTTGTAGAATGATGTGTTTTCATCTATCCGTTGGTGCATTTTCATATGTAGAATGATGTGTAACTGTGTTGTGGAATGGTATGTTTTAATACGTCGTCTGGTGCATTTTAATACATTGAATGGTGTGTATTTTAACACATGTGTTTCTAATAAGTGTGGTGCATTTTAATACGTATAATGGTGCATATTTTAGCACATATTTTCTAATATGTGTAAATTAATGTGTAAATAGTGTATGCTTATAATCTGACATGAGGCACGTTGTGGTACATTTTAATACGTAGAATGATGTGTTTTATTAAGTATACTGATGAATTTTAAGTGAATAGACGCATTTGGTATATTGTGTGGAATTGTGTGTTTTATCGGTCCTCTGGTGCGTTTTAGTACGTAGAATGGTGTGTTCTGTAACATATATATATTGCGCGTTGATTTGATAAATTGATATGATCTAATAGCTGAAAATAGGCCACACGACCATACTTAATGATCATGCCACACCTGAACTCTACCCTATATATATATATATATATATATATATATATATTATATTTTTAAGAATAAGACTTAAGTTTCTATTTTGTAAAATTAAAAATTACACTAATTTAAGATTTTGACTAATTAAAAAGTTAAGTTTCTATTTGCCTAATTTCCCGCGGGGACGGGGATGGGAACAACTTTCAAATCCCCGCCGGGGATGGGGACGGGGA
Organism: Ipomoea triloba; assembly: GCF_003576645.1. NCBI lineage: Eukaryota > Viridiplantae > Streptophyta > Magnoliopsida > Solanales > Convolvulaceae > Ipomoea > Ipomoea triloba. The sequence goes on along the minus strand of NC_044921.1, from coordinate 4,432,140 downwards.
CGAGGAGTACACTCCCCGCCCCGCGTCCGCCCCGTTACCATCCCTAGTCTATGGAGAAATTTTGTGATGCGCAATTGAGGTCTGAAATTCGGAGCTATCCCTTCAGGTTAGGGTTTTCGAACTGTGGAATTGATCCAATGAAATTATCTATTGTTCTATAAATGAAGATTGTCGAGGTGTTTAATTTCAGTTCTCTGATTGTTGCTGGGATTTCACCAAAAAACTTGTTGTTAATCTAATCAATTGACACTAAAGTGGAAGCCTCTGACATTTCCAACAGCAAATCGCCTAACAATTTGTTACCCAGTGCCTTTACTCTTCCAATATAAGAGGTAATGGAACCTTCAAATCCATTATTTGAAATATCAATGATATTTGCATTTGGTAGTGCTCAAATTCCAGATGGTGCATATTTCGAGTTGCCATGTTTTCGATGGTTCAAAATTTCAACAGGAGGAACCCTTTTAGACTGCAGTGAGCTCCTTGTCAACGATGAGAGGGAAGACTGAAAGATGGCGAAGAAGATAAGAAGAGATGTGAAATTAGTTTTTTACCCTCAAATTTAACAGCTTATGGATGACATTTTAACGGAGGACCAAATTGGGTAAGATTTTCATAGTTGAGGACTTAATTAATTAAAATTTATAGTCGATGATCAAATCAATAATTTCGCTATAGTCAAGGTATTATTTCGGTTATTAACTCTTTATATGTCTTCTTGTTATTCAACTATCTTGCCCCTTTTTTCTTTCTGTATCCATAACAACAATAATAATGTTTTTTTTTTTTAGTTCACTTATCCTTGTAATAATAATAATAATAATAATAATAACAACAACAACAACAATAATAATAATAAATAAATAAATTAATTAATTAATAATAATTGTAAAAATAATTTAATACTCCGTAGTTAATAAAATTAGCATAGTATAGCATAATATGTTTATACCTTTATAAGTCATTTAAATACAATAAGCTAAAAGTAAACAATTAATTTATTAAACATTTTTTTTAAAATCAGCTAATACTATTTGTCAGCTGGTCAAACAAACTACCCTAATCAGCTATAAACTATTAATTAATTTAAGCAGTTATCAGCCGTTTGTAAAACCTCTACAATTCATTTTATTTAAAATAAGATTCAATGGAAATAATTTAATATATAATTCTTTGTTTTTTCAATTAATAAAATATGACACTGTAGACTCTTCCTTCAAAGTTTCACCTGAATATTTATCTGTTCTAGTAGTCCAAGTTTCAGTGCCGAACGATACACGGCATTATCAGGTGAATACACATTTCAAACCCCTGTGGCCTGTGACATTTACTTTGTCCTCTTCTCACTTCCAACAAAAAGAATCATTATTTTCTTTCATTTCTCCTTTGAGCTTATTTTGCAGTTCTTTTATTTTTTCTTCTGCATTTCTGTGTTAAAGTTGAGTTCTTGGGAGATGGGTTGGAAGTACCAAGCTGGTTTAGTTGTGATTGCCATTTTTGTGTTCATATGGGTTGCTTCTGCTGAGACTACTCAGGTAGGTTTTCACTTTTCTTTAATATAATTTCTGCTGTTTTGGTCACTTATTTATAACTATTAATACTGCTGCAGTTTTGTGTTTGATGAATTCATATCTGCCTCTGTCTTTTCTCTGATAAATTCACGGTGGTTCTCTCTTTCCATGACATTCAAAGCCTTCAATTCCTAATTTATAGTACCCTGAATTATTAATACTTGGACTGCATATATATTTATTATTATTATTATTTATATATTATATACTTAACACACATCTTAGGCAATGCTTATATGGTTGACTAGGTGATATACATGTTATTTTTTGTTTATTATAAGTTCATGTTTAGTATACTACGTATTTATTTATTTATTTTTTTTTTGAGAAGAAGTATACTACGTATTTATTTTCACTTGCAGAATGCAATACACTTAAAAATGAACACATGTTTAAATAAAATGAATATACTAAAAAATAGACATGTAGTGCACAAATAACTTGTGTACTTGTACCAGGATTTACGTTGTAAGATGGATCCTAAGTCCATGATATAATTTGCCAGTGTTGGGCAAATACCTTTTTATGAGTCACGAATCCATTACCTTTCATCTAGGCCAATTGTTATATCATGGATCACGGTTCATATTGCATTGTAATCCCTTATACAAAAATTCTGTATTTTCAATTAACACATTTTATACTAACAGTTAACAATTTCTGTACATGTAAACAAATAATATGAAGGTTTTTTTGGACCAAGGTCTACAATAATGCAAGATAGACCGTAGTCCATGGTATAATTTCCCCATCTAGGCGGGTCAGGGTTTGGGTTTGGCTTATTATTGTTTATATATTATGAGTAATACTAAATATACTCCCACATTCTACTCCATTTTATACTCCTGCTTACATGTCACTATTTGATTCATTCAAAAACATGCGGGCCCACAGTTTTTATTACTTTTTTTCATCTTCCTCTAATAAAATCGAAGACATGTGACGAGAGTTTTACTCCCTTGGAGTATATATATCATTTTCCTAGCTCGAGATTTGACTCTGATATTAATTTGGAGGCATTTCGTCTCAATTAAAGTGTAAATTAATAATTTGACTATATATTTATTATTTAAACTGTATATGTTATGTCTCAACATGGTCAAGCTAACTCTATTGATGTATTGCAGAAAATCTTTTTAGAGTATAAACAGCCTTTTGCAATAACATATCTTGGGATCTCTCTTATGGTGATCTACTTGCCCATAGCACTTTGTAAGGATTGGATTAGCAGATTATTGGGCATGAAATCATTCAGAAAACTTCACAGTGATAATAATCCTCTCTTGGACTCATCAATCCTACATATTCCCCTTAGAATGAATGAAATTGAACAGCACTTTGAAGAGAACTTGAGAAGTTACTGTGAGAAAGACACAAATTTAGAAGAAGGAAATCCAGTGATGTGTAAAATCCAAGATAATAAGTGCCAAGGACTTAGCAAACTGGAAGTTATTAGGTGCAGTTTATATCTTGCTCCCATATGGTTTATAACCGAGGTAAGTTAAAGTTATAGCTTTAATTTCTAGTTGATAATATATATTTTTTGTTGAATCTCAAAACTATAATAATCACTTATTTCTGGGTTTACTGTCAATAATAGTCTTGTTGGTTCATTGCTGCAGTATTTGTCGAACTCTGCCCTGGCTAATACAAGTGTTGCAAGTACCACCGTTTTGACTTCTACATCGGCGCTCTTCACGCTCTTCTTTGGAGTACTGCTCGGGCAGGACTCAATAAATACTGCAAAATTTATTGCTGTTGCGTTAAGTATGACTGGTGTTGCAATGACCACTGTTGGGAAAACGTGGGCGTCTGATGAAATTCTGAGCGTATCTGAGTAAGTAGTTGGTATTTGAATAGCTTAATTTGAGTTTCGTATCAAGCCAGAGATCCTAGTATATGAAATATGTTGCAGAGCTCTTTACTGCCTGACAAACTTTATCTAGAAGCCAAATTTGATGACTACTTAACTTTATAAAACTTGTAGTTTTTTTTATTAATGTTTAGATTGTTGTTATTACTTGGATTCTGCTCATGTGGAACAGGGAAAGAAGGCATTGTATTATTGGGGATGCTTATGGTCTTCTCTCAGCAGCATCTTATGGGCTATTCACAGGAAAGTACTTCTGAAGTAAATTTCTTATATCATTTAAGTCAATATAACCTTCCCTAGTCTGATTTTTGGCCTGTTGGGCGGAGGCTAGTAAATGGCCAAGTCCATCAATTCGTGGCTAGTGGATTGTTGGGCGGAGGCCGGTGGAGGACCAAGTCCAACACCCTGTCTCTTGAAACTGTGATGACGGTCAGGAAATAAAATTGCCCCTCCGTTACGAGCTATAACTTTTGACGTAGTGGTATGCACTTGGTTCTAAAAGTGGTATTAGAGCCATGTCAGGTATAACTTTTGGTGTAATGGTAAGTGTTTGATCCTAATATGGCTGATGTACTAGTGCAGTGTTGCTCAAGAAAGCCGCGGGATCAGAGGGAGAAAAGGTAGATGTGCAGAGGATTTTTGGATATATTGGACTTTTTACTCTCCTTGGCATTTGGTGGCTTGGTAAGGACCAAATATTATTGCAAGTTCATGTCCACTAGGAAATCTATCATAACAATAGCATTTATTAGGTTTTTTCCTTTAGGGTTCATATATTTTGTGCATAAATGGTGATAATGTTTTCTTTTGATTCAAATAAATGCTAATTCTTTTGATGAGCTTTTATGCAGTATGGCCATTATATGTTCTCGGGATAGAACCTAATAAGTTCAGTTTCCCAAATAGTGCTTCTGTTGCCCAAGTCCTGCTACTGAATGGCTTTGTTGGAAGCGTTATTGCAGACTATTTATGGTAAGAGTAACATCTTAGCATTGTGCCTTCAATAAGATCTTAAAACAAGATTTGTTACTTTAGATAGGTTAAGAGTCTCACATTTTGGAAATGATAAAGATAGAACATATGGTTTTATAAAGTCATTTGTTAGACGACAAATTAGGACCTGTTCCACAATATGCCTACCCTGGAATTGATTGGATTCAATTGTGCAAGGGACATATGACCTTTATAAGATCATTTGTTAGACTAGCAACTAATTGATTGGATTCAATATTTACGTGAAAAACAGGGCACTGTCTGTAATTTGGACAACTCCGCTAGTAGCAACTCTAGGCATATCCTTGACCATACCTTTGGCTATGTTAGCAGACATGGTAGTCCACGGGCGCCACTATTCTCCAGTCTACATTCTAGGATGCATTCAGGTGTGCTTCCTTCAATTAAACTCTCTGTCGTTTTAGTTCTTTTGTTTCTTCTCATCTCTTTAAGCATTGCGCTTCATCGAGTACTGCAATATTCTGCAGGTTTTTGCCGGATTTGTTATGGCTAACCTTCATACCAAGCCTTCCACTGAAGGTTAATATTCGAGCTGGAAAAAATCGATTGAACCTCTTGTGTGTATGTGTGTGTACTGGAGGATCTAAAAATGACTGATAAAATTTATTGTGAGTTTTTGTATTTGGAACAAATGGAAGAAACTAGTGTCAACCTGGTCATTATTATTTCCACCATATTTTGGCTTATCATTCTTGGATTCTTCTGGTGCTAACTTTTGCAAATTGCAAAACTATGTTATTATTGATAATGGATCTCTAGCGTTACATTATGCTTACTTCCTACAAGTCAACCATTAGCAAAGTGTTTTTGATTATCTGGTTAGTGAACATTAAACATTAACCAAATATCTAGTAGCAGGGCTGAACTCAGTCAATTCGGCCCAAACCCAACAATTGAGATGATTCCAAGCGCAGACACCACCAAATGTTTCTGTGATTACAAAGAACTTTGAAAGTTATGTTCTTTGGGATCATCAAAAAGTTGTCACTTTGCAGATAAATATGTATTTCCACAATCAACCATCCAGAACTAGAAGAAACAATGCCATCATCATCGTCATCATCATCAGGAGTAAAGGTGCGCGATTTGATCGCAGAATGTTTAGCTGAAGCTGCATGGGATGCAGAAGAGAATCAACACAAAGCTCTGCAGAATTTGGTTGCCATCACCAAAGTGAGTCCTCAGAATCGCAATTTGGTTGCTCAAGCAGAAGGGGCGATACCCCGACTTCTAGGCCTGTCCAAGTCCTCCTCGTCCTCCATCACGGTCCGGGTCCTGGCGCTCTCCACGCTCTTCAACCTCTCCCTGAACCCCAACCTGAAGAAGTCTCTAGCAGATATGGAGTCCATCACATTCCTCAACTCCCTCATCCTCTCACAGGTCTCTGAAGAGAGCTGCAAAATTGCAGCATCTGTGGTGTGCAGCCTGGCAATGCTGGACAAGAACAAGGCTAAGTTTGGCGTGGCAGGGAGCATTGAGGCACTGACAGAGGCGATCTCGAGGCCTCGTTGCCAGGCTTCCCACCACCTCCTCAGCTCCCTGGCAGAGCTAGTCCAGTTCCAGGGAAACTGCACAGTGGCTGTGAGATCAGGAGCCATCCCAGTCCTGCTTAAGCTAGTCGAAAGCGCTGACAACGAGGATCTCTCGGGGACTTCTCTGGCAATACTGTCCCTTCTCGCCAGGTTCGACGAAGGGCTGGGGACTCTCAAGAAGACAGACAAGATTGTTGCCTCAATGTTGGAGATTTTGAAGGGGAGGTGCATGCTTAGCAAGGAGGGAGCTGCAGAGATTCTTGTGAGGCTTTTTGATGAAAGTGAAGGGTGTATCAGGGATGCTTTGAGGCTGCCAGAATTCTCTTTTGTGTTAGCTGATCTTTCAGTTAGAGGATCAGGAAGAACAAGAGAGAAAGCAAGCTTGTTGATGAAGAAGTTGATGGAAGCTAACCAGAATGATGCTTATCCTGATGATGATGTGTACTTCCAATGGTAGACTGAACTGCCCATTTAATTTCTTTCCAATAAAAGGAGAATTTTCAATTTTTTTTGTGTGCTAGACCACGAGGTATCTGAGTAGGGCCTAACTATAGTGTTCACAAGAATCAAACATATGATCTTTTAGTACGATAATTATGTTCATTCATATACTCATGCACTCGTGATCTTCTACTTTTTTAGTTTTTGTTTATACAATATATTTTAAGCTAACTACTATGTAGTGTGGTGGCATTTCGGTTATCATTCTAAATGGGTGATTACAGATTCAAACTCTGGTGGTGGGGGCATGGATTATTTGGGCCGAAAAAGTTTGAGAAAATATAGAACAAAGAATCATGAGTGTTAAAAAAATGTATTTTGAAAAAAATCTTGCTATGTAAATATTTAGAAATTAAATGACAATTTGAGCAATTTAAATTTCAATTCTGTCACTTTTTAGCACGTCTAATTTGCCCATTCTATAATAAGGTTCACTTTGAAAGGGTTGAGTTTTGAAATGCATATAGAGGGCGTCAAAATTAACTTACGAACATTTTATTTAAAATGCATATTGTTATATTATATATCTAACAATATTAGAATATTGAATAACAAAAAGTAGGCGATCAACTCAATAACTCATACATTAATTTTGTTTTTGACCTGTTTTAGTATAATTTGCATCAAATCTGACGAATCCAGCATAGTATAATCACACCAGTAAAACTCAGTTTTAATAACCAACTAACGTGAAATCATAGATAGAACACACTAAATCGCACATGCAGTACACAAATTTGATGATAACCCTAGATACAAAATTTTGTCATTTTAGCTAGAAATTTATGAACATATCAGTAGATTCTAAAGTCTCAGTGTTTAAATTTAAGAAATTGTAGCGAGAATCGAAATTTTGTAAGATAAATTAAACCAAATACAAATATAAAACAAAGAAAAAAAAATAAAGGGAAGAACTACATCACCTGCTGCGACTGTAGAGAACCTAAGATCTTATTGTAATTGCAAGTTTTTGGATGAGAGAACGAAGTCGAGCGAATGGAGAGACCGACATTGTTCGAAAGAAAAATGGAGACAAAGAGCGTCTGTGCAAGAGAAACAAGAGCTAGAACGGGAATTGGGGAAATGGGTTTGGACAGATTAGGATATTCTAAAACATCTATGTTTACATTTATTTTTCATTTTATTATTATTATTAGTATTATTATATTATTATTATTAGCTACGTAGAGTTAATCTTATTACATTAGATTATTAAATTATAAATTATTACACAGATTAGATAGATGTTTAAATTACATAAAATTAGATTAGGTAATTACTTATTTAAATTATTATTAAACAATTATTTATGGTAGGTAAAACTTATTTCCTAATTTGATTTATGGTCATACTGTTCTCAATTAACCTCAATTAACAATTCAAACTACTGCCCTACAAACAAGTATATCTCAATCCACGGTGATTAACCGCATGAATTTTGATTCTTTTGAGAGCACAGTACCTAGGAGTAACCAATGCCACGGTAATTGATGAACACACCTTTGTTCATTTAATCGTCATAATACGTTGTAGCAAAATTGTTAATGGTTCTTATCATTTTGATTAGTTAGGTACTTTTTCAAGTTCAGGAATGACATAAGGATGCAAGAATATATAACTTGCCCCAAGTAAGAGAAGTGGCTGCTTTGATAGTTGGTAATTTAGATCCAAACATGGAAAAACATGACATTTTGGTTGAAACTACTGCGGGAAATCTACAAAGAATCAATGAATTAAATTCCACATATCTCCCATTGCAATATCCGTTGCTTTTTCCATATGGTGAAGATGGATATAGAGAAGACATCCAGTTTGCGGATAACGGTGGAAGAAGTTCAGCAGCAAGAAATCGTGTAATTTCAAGATAATATTTCTCTTTTCGTTGCAAGATAGGTTGTATGAAACCTCAACATTACTATATGCTCGAAGGTTGTTACAACAATTTATTGTTGATGCTTACACTATGATAGAGTCTGGAATATTACTCTACATTAGGACACACAAAAAAACTTTAAGATGTAAATCTTATAAGTGTTTGACAGATGCTCTAACATGTGGAGAAGTAGATCCCACTACACAAGGAACCAGAATCATCTTGCCGTCAAGTTTTACGGGAGGTGCATAGTACATGGTACATAATTACCAAGATGCAATGACTATTTGCAAATCAATTGGGTATCCAAATCTTTTTATTACTTTCACATGTAATCCAAAGTGGCCTGAGATAGAAAGGTTTCTACAAGCACGGAGATTGAAAGCTGAAGATAAGCCAAATATTATTTTAAACACTACTCAAAATGTTATTTACAAATAAATTTTTAATAATTTATAATTTTATTTCTATTCAATATTATAAAACTATCTTCTTTTAATTTCTATGTTTTCACACTTCAATAATTTTAACTAAACTAAAACATAATGACCGTGCATCGCACGGGTGCAAATACTAGTATCTAACAATATTAGAATATTGAATAACAAAAAGTAGGCGATCAACTCAATAACTCATACATTAATTTTGTTTTTGACCTGTTTTAGTATAATTTGCATCAAATTTTGATGTGTTAAAAAAGTTCAAAATTTTCTTCTATCCGATTGACCTTGTCACTCAACCCTCACATACAAACGGTCTAGCATAAGCCTAAGTCATGCTTTTACATGGTGTTATATGAAATCTAATAAACATTAGAATTCTATTTATATGTGCTTTTATTTTGTTCCATATTTTTTTAACTGATCATTGATTTTAGGTGATGATCAATTTTTTTCTCTTTTAATTCCGAAACATCATATCAATACAAGTTGTATAGTGAAAGTACACACACATATAGGTTCAGGTTCTCGTGCGGACGTTGCTTCCCATGTAGTCACTCATTAAGCACACAAATTGTGACAACCCGTAATAAGTAGCCAAAAATGGTCTTCCAAGAATTAAAGAACCATGGGGCTCTGTATCTCCCATCTTACAAACAACAAAATCGACAGGCACAAGAAATTTTCCTAGTCTTACTAGAACATCCTCCACCAAGCCTTCCGGGTACCGTGTGGTCCCGTCGGCTAAACGGAGTGTCAGCCTTGTCGGTTTCAAACTTGGTAAGTTCAATTTTTCAAAGAGATTTGAAGACATTACATTAATCGAAGCTCCGAGATCGGCTAGAGCATTTTGAGGATCCAAGTTCTGTATAGAACAAGGAATCACCAAAGCTCCCGGGTCGCCCTTCTTTCTGGGGTGACCCGCAGTCAAACAAGCCGAAGACTCTTGGCTTAAGCAAGTAAAATTATCACAATTGTCGTCCTCAAATAACTTGCGGCATTCTTTGTTATTGAAAAATTTTCGGATAAAAGCATTAATTNGCAAGAAATCGTGTAATTTCAAGATAATATTTCTCTTTTCGTTGCAAGATAGGTTGTATGAAACCTCAACATTACTATATGCTCGAAGGTTGTTACAACAATTTATTGTTGATGCTTACACTATGATAGAGTCTGGAATATTACTCTACATTAGGACACACAAAAAAACTTTAAGATGTAAATCTTATAAGTGTTTGACAGATGCTCTAACATGTGGAGAAGTAGATCCCACTACACAAGGAACCAGAATCATCTTGCCGTCAAGTTTTACGGGAGGTGCATAGTACATGGTACATAATTACCAAGATGCAATGACTATTTGCAAATCAATTGGGTATCCAAATCTTTTTATTACTTTCACATGTAATCCAAAGTGGCCTGAGATAGAAAGGTTTCTACAAGCACGGAGATTGAAAGCTGAAGATAAGCCAAATATTATTTTAAACACTACTCAAAATGTTATTTACAAATAAATTTTTAATAATTTATAATTTTATTTCTATTCAATATTATAAAACTATCTTCTTTTAATTTCTATGTTTTCACACTTCAATAATTTTAACTAAACTAAAACATAATGACCGTGCATCGCACGGGTGCAAATACTAGTATCTAACAATATTAGAATATTGAATAACAAAAAGTAGGCGATCAACTCAATAACTCATACATTAATTTTGTTTTTGACCTGTTTTAGTATAATTTGCATCAAATTTTGATGTGTTAAAAAAGTTCAAAATTTTCTTCTATCCGATTGACCTTGTCACTCAACCCTCACATACAAACGGTCTAGCATAAGCCTAAGTCATGCTTTTACATGGTGTTATATGAAATCTAATAAACATTAGAATTCTATTTATATGTGCTTTTATTTTGTTCCATATTTTTTTAACTGATCATTGATTTTAGGTGATGATCAATTTTTTTCTCTTTTAATTCCGAAACATCATATCAATACAAGTTGTATAGTGAAAGTACACACACATATAGGTTCAGGTTCTCGTGCGGACGTTGCTTCCCATGTAGTCACTCATTAAGCACACAAATTGTGACAACCCGTAATAAGTAGCCAAAAATGGTCTTCCAAGAATTAAAGAACCATGGGGCTCTGTATCTCCCATCTTACAAACAACAAAATCGACAGGCACAAGAAATTTTCCTAGTCTTACTAGAACATCCTCCACCAAGCCTTCCGGGTACCGTGTGGTCCCGTCGGCTAAACGGAGTGTCAGCCTTGTCGGTTTCAAACTTGGTAAGTTCAATTTTTCAAAGAGATTTGAAGACATTACATTAATCGAAGCTCCGAGATCGGCTAGAGCATTTTGAGGATCCAAGTTCTGTATAGAACAAGGAATCACCAAAGCTCCCGGGTCGCCCTTCTTTCTGGGGTGACCCGCAGTCAAACAAGCCGAAGACTCTTGGCTTAAGCAAGTAAAATTATCACAATTGTCGTCCTCAAATAACTTGCGGCATTCTTTGTTATTGAAAAATTTTCGGATAAAAGCATTGCGGCATTCTTTGTTATTGAAAAATTTTCGGATAAAAGCATTAATTGTACCTTCTCGTGCCGAAAATTTTCGGATAAAAGCATTAATTGTACCTTCTCGTGCCGCTTCCTTTTCCTTTGCATTTTTGGTTTTGTCTTGTGATAGCTCCTTTTCTTTGGGACGGTTTTTAGAAGTGGTTTTCTCATTGCTTTCCTTCATTGAAATTGTGCACGAAGCGCTCGCAGTCTTTGATTCAAGATTGGGACTACAAGAGGTAGTCTCATCTCCCTTGCCCTTTTTCCTACATTAGCAAATTCTGCAAACAATATCCATCGTGTCACGATTTTCGTGCTTCTCTTCCTTGGCATCAATAGCATTGACTCTCTCTTTTGGGTTATTCTCTGTGTTACTAGGGAGTTGTCCGTAGTGTCTCTCAGACACCTAAACACAACCAAACCACTCTCGAACAACGCCTAAATGACTTTATACGCGAAACGAGAGAGGAGAATGCTAAACTTAAAGAGACTATCACCTAGGAAATGCTAGGAGAAATTCAAGAGCTTCGCCACGAAACACTCTCGCCGCTCCAGACTGTTGAGAGTACTTTAGCAAAAATCATGGAAATGATCCAAGTTCAAGGAGAGACGGACGTGAACGCTGTCACACTAAGGAGCGGGAGAGCACTTCCCGAAGTTATTCCACTACCACCACCACAACCTGTCCAAACGGAAGAACCAAGAGAGGAGAATGATGAAATTTTCAACACAAGGCGAGATGAACGAGAAAATGAAAAAGAAATCGGAAGGGAAGAATCGCAGCCGCAACCTTCTCGAAAAGGAAAAGAAATCATGCAAGAGCCACCACCAATGCCGAAAGCAAAGCTTCCATTCCCTCAGAGATTTCGAACCGACATTGATAACGCGAAATATGATAAGTTCTTACAAATGCTACGCCAACTGCACATCAACATGCCATTAATTGATGCATGGGGTGAAATGCCGAGGTATGCTAAATTTCTTAAAGACCTTTTGTCTAATAAGAGAAAACTAGTTGAATCAGCTACCGTAGTCCTAGGAGAAGAGTGCTCCGCTATATTACACAAAAGTGTGCCCATGAAGTTGAAAGATCCGGGAAGTTTCACTATTCCGTGTAATATAGGGGGGACAACCTTCAATAGAGCCTTGGCAGATCTAGGTGCTAGCATTAATCTGATGCCTTTTGCGTTGTATCGAAAATTGAATTTAGGAACTCTTAAACCTACCCGCATGTGCATTCAATCAGCAGACAGGTCTACCAAATACCCAGAGGTATTCTGGAAGACGTGTTGGTCAGAGTCGATAAATTCATTTTTCCAGTAGACTTTGTGATCTTAGATATGGACCAGGATGTGGAGATCCCTCTCATCCTGGGCAGACCCTTTTTGGCAACTGCTAGAGCCTTGATAGACGTAGGAGAAGGCAAACTTGTTATCCGAGTGGGTGACGAGTCGGCCAGCTTCGACGTAACTAAGATATTGAAATATCCTCTAGATGGGGACGAATGCTTTTTTGTTGACTATGTGCATGATGAGATTGATTATTTATGCGAGTTGCCCAAAGCCAAAAGGCATGATTTTAACTGGGAATGTCCCACGGGCGCGAAAAACTATAATGAAAATATTTATGAGCATGAGCTAAATGCCTTACATGTTGCTCTATACCGCGAGGTTGATCGGTTTAATTTAATTGGTAATGCTTGTGATTCTATACTTGTTGAGAATATGAATTGTGTTGGAGAAGTTAAGGGGGATCTGGTAGGAGGTAATGGGGATGAATATGATGAATTTGAGGAAGAATTAGATGGTGGAAGTGAGAAAAGAAAGGAGGAGGACGAGACAACACAAGAAGGTGAATTGAAACAATTGCCTACACACCTTGAATATGCTTACCTGGGATCAGGAAAGGAACTCCCAGTTGTTATTGCAACAGATCTTTCGGATAAACAGAAGGAACAACTGATAGCAATGTTAAAGAAAAATAAGGAAGCAATCGGATGGAGAATGACTGACTTGAAGGGAATTAATCCGGCCATTTGCACGCATAAAATTCTGTTGGAAGAAGGTTCAAAACCTATAGCACAACCGCAGCGATGACTTAATCCGAACACATTTGAAGTTGCAAAGAACGAGGTGATCAAACTTATGGACGTCGGGATGATTTACCCTATCTCGGATAGCACTTGGGTTAGTCCAACTCATGTGGTGCACAAGAAAGGAGGAATCACAGTCACTGAAAACGACAACAACGAATTGATCCCTACTAGAAAAATAACTGGATGGAGAGTCTGCATCGATTACCGAAAGCTCAATGAAGCCACTCGCAAGGACCACTTCCCTCTACCCTTTATAGATCAGATGATTGAAAAAGTGAGCGGGTTTAGCTACTACTGTTTCTTGGATGGAATGAGCGGATATTTCCAAATTCCAGTAGCTCTAGAAGATCAAGAGAAAACAACATTCACTTGTCCATTTGGTACGTTCGCTTATAGGAGGATGTCGTTTGGTCTCTGTAACGCCTCTGCTACCTTCATGCGTTGCATGTTGGCTATCTTCGAAGATTTTATTGGCGATTTTATGGAAGTATTCATGGATGACTTCACAGTTTTTGGGGAGACGTTTGAGGAATGCCTTGGAAATCTAGAAAAAGTGTTGGAACAATGTCAACAGATGAACTTAGCACTATCTTGGGAGAAATGCTACTATATGGTTAAGGAAGGAATTGTAGTAGGACACAAAGTTTCGAAAAAGGGAATTGAGCTCGACAGAGCTAAAACAGCGGTCATTGAAACCCTGCCACCCCCACATAATGTGACGACCTTGAGGAGTTTCTTAGGACATGTTGGATTCTATAGACGATTTATAAAAGACTTCTCGAAAATTGCAAGGTCGTTAACCAGATTGTTGGAAAAAGATGCTGTGTTTGAATTAAATGAGGAAGTTATGACAGCTTTCCCAGATCTTAAGAATGCCATGGTACAAACTCCGATCCTCGTAAGACCCAAGTGGGATCAACCCTTTGAACTAATGTGTGACGCAAGTAATTTTGTAGTTGGAGTTGTGCTGGGACAGAAGAATGACAAGAAATTTCAACCTATTGCTTATGCTAGTCGGATGCTGACAAAACCACAAGAAGCATACACTACAACTGAAAAGGAATTGTTTGCAATAGTGTTTGCATTAGATAAGTTTAGATCGTATATACTAATGTCAAAGGTCATAATTCATACTGATCACGCGGCTATCAGATTCCTTATGTCTAAACCCGAAGCAAAGCCAAGAATGATTAGATGGATTTTGTTATTGCAAGAGTTCGACGTGACTATCGTGGACCGAAAAGGAGCTGAAAATAGCGCGGCCGACCATTTGTCCAGATTAGAGAATGAAAAAAGACAAGATACGAGAGGAGATGTTAATGAGTACTTCTCTGAGGAGAAATTGATGGGCCTTTACCTTACGTCGTGGTATGCAGATCTAGCCATTACCTCGTAGGGGGTGTATTGCCAGAATTTTTAGATACACACGCCAAAAGGAAATTAAAAGCAGAATCTTGATTTTATTTCTGGGACGAGCCATATCTCTTTAAAGTGTGCGCTGACCAAATAATCCGACGCTGTGTAACGGATGCTGAGGGACACGAAATTCTTGGAGAATGCCCGAATGGGCCATCACTCAGCCAATAGAACAGCTAGACGGGTGCTCGAAGCAGGATTCTATTGGCCTTCCATATTTCGGGATGCCTAGATTTGCGTAAGAAATTGTGACTGATGTCAAAGGATAGGGAATATTACTAGGCGCGACGAGATGCCACAGAACTACATCTTAGCATGTGAAATTTTTGACATATGGGGATTAGATTTCGCAGGACCATTCCCAGACTCTAAAGGTTTCAAGTATATCTTAGTCGCAATTGATTATGTATCAAAGTGGGTCGAATCGGAAGCACTTCGAAACAATGATGCCAGGAGCGTGACGAGATTTCTGAAAAGGTTATTTACAAGGTTCGGAGTGCCAAGGATTGTCATTAGCGATAGAGGAACACACTTACGAAATGTGCCAATGCGAAAACTACTTCAGAAACAAGGCATACAACATCGGGGAGGAGTTCCATATCACCCTCAAACGACTGGCTAAGTTGAGAACGCAAATCGAGACATCAAAGCTATTTTAGAAAAGATAGTAGCTCGACATAGAAGGGATTGGGTTGACAAGCTTAATGACACATTATGGGCTTTTCATACTGCATACAAAACACCAATAGGGACTACCCCATACAGACTTGTTTATGGAAAGGCGTGCCACCTTCCGGTAGAAATTGAAAATAAAGCATACTGAGCTATCAAAAAGCTCAATGAAGATTTGACTATGGCTGGACACGAGAGGATGTTTCAACTTAATGAGTTGGAGGAATGGCGCTTGCTCGCATATGAGACGTCCAAAACTTATAAAGAAAGATCGAAATTTTATCATGACATGCATATAAAAAAAATAGAGAATTCACTGAAGGGGATCGAGTGCTGCTATTTAATTCCAGATGAGACTATTTCCTGGTAAACTTAAATCTAGATGGACTGGACCATATGTCGTTACAAAAGTTTTTCCTTATGGTACCTTGGAGATTATGCACCCTGAGAAAGGAAGATTCAAAGTGAATGGCTATCAAGTGAAGAGGTATTATGGAATGGAAAACGTGCAAGGAGTAGTCCAATGTTGCAGGCTGGAACCTTGGGATGCTAAGTAACAAGATCATCAAATCATCCTCGTCGGGCTAAAGACATTAAATGTAGCGCTGATCGGGAGGATACCCGATATTTACATTGCTTTACTTTTATCCTTCCTTTATTTTATTGAATAACCCTCCGAGTTGTGATTCCCTATTTCGTAGGTTTTATATCTTTCCTTGCAGAGCTTGTTATGAGAACAAAGATGGACAAATGCACAAGCACCTGGGAGCTAAATGGAAGTTGAGATGCTTACTAGGTTTCTATCTCTTATCCCTCCTTTAATAATGATGTGAACCTCATGCTGCATTTTAAAGTGTGGAAATATGCCTGTTTTGTTTGTGTCCTTGTTTAATTATATCCTAAGTCAACATCGAGGACGATGTTTGGTCTAAAGTGTGGAAAGAACACTTTGTGCTCAAATGAAAAATTTTTCTTAAAAAGGCTCTATCTCATTGTTTAAAAAATAATCAAGCCACAAATATGTGTTATTATTCACCCTATCTTTGAAGAATGCTAAGTCTGTGCCAAAAAGCTGTTCTCTTTAAATAACCTTGAAAGTACCCTTACTTTGACATCAAAAATTTTTGAAAATTTGTGTGCCTGCTTGGTATTCACCTCTTATTTTGTAAAGACCTTAGTTAAGGATCTCTCGAAGTGAGAGTGTGCACCCCCTAATTTGAGAAATATAAGTTAAGCGAAGCTCGGAATTGAATAATTACAGATAGACAATGGGGCAAAAGGAGAGCTTACTAGTGAGCATTGAGTGAAATATTCCTTATCCCAAAGTAAAAGGCATGAGGGGTTGTTTGGAGAAAAAGTAGAAGAAGCAAAAAGGCCAATCCCCGAGATAAGAACCGAGGAAAGCCATCTCGCTAGGTTGCGAGCAACCATAGTCTTCAAAATGCAAGCATGGAGCTCCATGTGAAGTCGGGTTGTTTGACGACGTTACCCTAGGAAGTAAGAAGAAAAGAGTGACCGCCCAAGCCACTGGTGGAGAGTGGCCCGTGTATCTATCCTCACTTACTTTTACGTTGGGCATTGGTGATAGGGAGGCTGATTGATTAGGTTGTGTACATTGTTCCTACTAGGAGCCTCAGCTAAAGGCCTTCACACAATAAGAGGTGAATAAATTTTAGGATTGCATGCTTGACATTGTGAACACGATTTATCTATCCAAAAATGACCAACAGGGGTTTTGCTTTATTTGGATATTCATAGCAATGTATGGCACATTTTTATCATTCCTTGAAGATATTGTGAAGGATTTCACATCTCCTGGTAGATCATGTTTTGAACAAATCTTAACCATCAGAATATATACAGGTATAGCTTAGATACTTTTGGCATCTAAATGAGAAGGCTTTAAGCGTATAATTTGCTCGTGGACGAGCAACCTAAAGTATGGAAACTTTGATAGACGCCAAAAGTACCAAACTATTTAGAATTAATTAAGTTAGAATTCTTGCCAAAGTAAAGATTTGAAAGATGCAATCTATGTATTTTCATGTTATTTTGCTAACAATTACGAAAGAGCTTGCGTGGTATGTTTTGGAAGATTTCCATAGGATCAAAGACTCAAATCAACCAAGGAAAGCGTGAACAATGAAGAGAAGAACAAATCCAAACTAAGGACACGCAAAAGACCAAGCCAAAGACAACAAAGGAGACGCAAACGGAGAAACTCCCGTCCACGACCCCCACCACGCATGTGGGCGTGCGTAGACTAATTCCAGAATGCATCCACGCCTGCCCACACGCGTGTGGTCAGCGTGGACTGGAACCAGAACCCTGCACGATATTTTAGTATAAAAGGGACATTTCAGCTGGAAGAAAAGAACCTTTTGTCAATTTTTCACTTCTCATTTTTAGGTTAGGGTTATATAGGATTAGTGGGAGGAGGAAGAACTCCTTGGAGAAGAGAATCTTGGATCTCCATAGCTTGGGAATCCTTTTGGGTAAACTCTTTCATTGTTATTTGATTTCTCTTTGGAATTCTTTCTTGCACTTTCATTTTTCCTAAAGATATTTGTTTTTTGCTTTGATCTTGTAAATATGCTTTACTATTTGAATGATATGATGTTATTGAAGCCTATGAAGGGCTAGACCTTAGGATAGGGGCTAGGAAGGAAGGAGATTTTGTGTTCATGATATAAAATTGTTGAATGAGTTTTGATTTCTTTGGGATTATTGAAATTGTGTGTATGTTTTGGATGTACTTGTTGGATCGAGGGCTCTGATCTCTTCAAGGATCTAGGATCATCCCTTTGCGAGATATCACAAAGGGATGGGAGCTCACTACTCACATCTCCCGCTCTCAATCTGAAAAGATGAGATCCGAAGGAAACTTGTAGGCAAAGTGTTCGATAATATTTCCCAACCGACTGAGGATTGGGAGCTTGAGTGTGACGCTACTCAGGACCGTGTTCCAAGCTCCTTCAATCATGTCTCAAGGGAAATCAAATCTCTCCCGTATGCTTTGAACCAATCTCCATGACATTCTAGCCCCCATCCGCCTTTACCTTTCATATATCTCTTAAAAACTCACCCAACCTTGCACTCTCATTATCATGTTTCTCTACACTCTATATTCCCTACTCTTGTGTTGTCTAAACCTTCAAAGATAGGAAGCTTTCACTCTCCAATTTGCCATCCACGAGAGACACGACACTCGGGGAGTTCAACACTGTTCGTTTTAACATACCCTTTCATTTCGTTCCATACCACTCATCCACACCTCACCATACACTACAATCCTTGTCAAAATGGCGCCGTTGCCGGAGATGGCAAACGGTGAAGTTTAAAAGTCTTGCTATCTTGAATTGTTTAGACAACTTGTTTGATTTATTTTCTTTCGCTTTTGCTTTATTACTATCTACACTTTCACACCCATCCACACACCACTTGAGCTAACTTGTGAAAGGAGCTACCTCTTGAGCTCCGATCCTTTGTCTGAGTATTTGATTGTAGGTTCTCCGCTACGCAATCATGGATCCATCTCCACCTGATGATCGAGCCTACCATAGTTATTCACCTTACGGAAGAAATCCCTACTATCCCCCACCACCACATCAACCATATCTACCACCACATTATTATCACCATTATCCTTTTCGATACCCACCACCTATCCATTATCCTACACATCCACCATCGGCTTATTACCATGAACAAGCTTATGCAACCCGACATTATCAATCACCAAGATATTCTACCCATGAGATGCCTCCACACTACCCTCCAATGCACCCTGACGAGCCAAAAAACCAAAATTCTGAAAATTTCACGCACAGTGGCTTCTAACTACCCCAAGATCGCCCGGTTTTCATCCAAAGTTGTATTCCACGTTTATTTAGCCTTTGTGGTTTATTTTCCTGGTGTAACTATCCTTCGTGGATATTTATTTATTGTTTTTCAGTTTCTAGTGAATTTCGAGAATCATTTTACTACAGATCCTACCTTCTATTTCATTTTCCTCCCTTGTTTCACCATTCTTATGTTCTCTTCATATATTTTATGGTGGACTTTGGGGTCTTAGATGATCAAGGCATGGAGGACTTGCTAGAGTGAATTTTGGAGACCTTGGTTTGGATAGCTAGCTTCAAGAGATAAATTCTATGTCCAATAAAACTTATTTTCCACTCTTATATGTCACTGTGTGTATTTCTTGTGATTCCTGAGCATATTTTGGTTGAATATCCTTGATAATGTATCTTGATCTTGAGATTTTTTGTGTTGATAATGTGCCATTTCTTCTACTCTGTAATCCTTGTAAATGTGAGATTCTGGTATTACTCTGTAAATGTGAGATTCTGGTATTTATTTTGCCTACTGTGTTGAGGTCTGAGCTCACTGTCTCGAAATTCTATTTTGCCTAGTGGGATTGAGCCACGGGGTTGGTACTCTCGTGAGTCAACCCCGCAAGGTCAGCTTTGTAGTCGAGTGGCGGAGGTCCTAGTTCTGGCACTCCCTTTCGTGTGTTCGTGCGGTAGTAGGTGACGGTAGATATGAGCACGGTTCGGTGCGAACTGGGCGGTTCGAACCAAATCGTGCACTATGCTAACTGAACCGGAACCTATATGGTTCTGGTTAAGGTTCCTAAGATTCTGAAGTTCCGGTTCGAAACCGGACGATTCCGATTCCAGAATCGTAATAAATAAAAATAATAATAATATAAAGTAGACCACACTAGGCGGTGTGGTCTACTTCTGGCTACAACCAGTAGGTAGTAGTCAGTAGACTGGCAC
This sequence comes from Ipomoea triloba, assembly GCF_003576645.1. Classification (NCBI taxonomy): domain Eukaryota; kingdom Viridiplantae; phylum Streptophyta; class Magnoliopsida; order Solanales; family Convolvulaceae; genus Ipomoea; species Ipomoea triloba. The sequence continues at coordinate 4,411,806 of NC_044921.1, read as the reverse complement.
AAAGGGCAGGCCACCTGCCCTTTGTGGCAGTAAAAGACTCAAGTGAGTCTTAGACTTTTAGTCTAAGGCGCACTTGAGTCTTAAAGATAAAGTGCCAGAGGAATCTCTGGCACTTTATTTAATTTTTGGCTCCCTTTGGCACACCTGAACAATGGGAGCCAATATCTTCCGAAATTTTTGGCTTTAAAGTCGAAAATTGCAGAACTTTTTTTTTTTTTAAATTAGCCGTTAATATTGCAAAATGTCAGAATTCAAGAACGGTCATTTTTTTTTGTACACTCTTCATTAGGCTTCAACTGATCAACTCTTACTCTTCTATTTTTATTCTATAAATCAGTGAATTCTCAATACTCAATACTTTACTTATCTCTACATTTTTTTAATATCTCTACACTCTACAGACTACATTTTTACTGACTCTGTTACAATGTAGTATCTATTCATAATAATTTCTCAACCTACTGAAGCACAAAGAGTCAACAGTTGCCGCCACTGAGGCTCGAACCCACTCCCTTCTATATGGAATCGGAGTGCAACCGGGTGCCACTTGACCACAAGGTCTTTGACCATATTTAATTTTTTATACTTTCAAGTTTCAAATGGATAGTTCAAGCAGAGCATCTTTTTCTTATGAAAGCCAAGCTAGTGGTAGTCGTGGAATTCGTGGCAAATCTCCTGCTGTAGAACCTCCACGACATTCGGTTCATGGATTTTCAAGAGAAACTCCTTCTTTTGAACCTCCCTGGCATTCAGTTCATGGATTTCCAAGCGAATATCAATGCCACGAAATTTACAACAACAATCATACTATCAAGACTTAAATTCAAACTCTCAAATAGCCATAAATGAACCTCAACATACCTATTTTGGCTTTCAACCCTTTCATTCTTCTTTTGATTCTAACAAAAATCTGATCCTTTCAGGGTACACATGAAGAAAATTGATCACCCTGATGGAAGAATTACAGTAAAATGTAATTATTGTGATAAGGAGTACCAATGGTCAAAATTCGGTGGCTACGGGACGTACCGAAAGCATATAAGCTCAAAACATCCGGACAAAGAGGTATGCAACTAAATTAAATGCTTTATTTCATTACTCAGATGAGCAAACTAGACACAAGTTTACTGAAATGATTTTTATTGATGGTTTATCATTTAGTTTTGGACAGAAAGTTGGTTTTAAAGAATTTTGCAGGGGTGCATTAAATCCACAAATGTGTGATTTACCGCGTACAACTGCTAATCGTCATCTTTATAAATTATATAAAGATGAAAAAATGAAATTGATTTCTTGCTTGGAATCACATTCTGGGGGTGTTACTATATGTGCTGATATTTGGAGCAACCATTGGAGGGAGCATTCATATTTGAGTGTTACTTGTCATTGGGTGGATCAAGACTGGGCGCTGCAAAAAAAAATCATTGCCTTTTGTTGTTTTGATGAACAACACATTGCACACAATATTTGTAGTAAGTTGCAAAGTATATTTGATGAATACAAAATTACTAACAAAATTTTTGCAGTTGGTTTTGATAATGAATCCAACAATACTGTTGCAATCCCTGCTCTTAGGGAATTATGTGTACCATATTTTGGAGGTAAATTTTTTCACCAAAGATGTGTTTGTCATGTTTTAAATTTATGTGTTCAAGCTGGTTTAAATTCTCTTAGTAGTAGTATTAAACCTATTAGAGATGTTGTTGTTTATTTGTGGAAGCATCCCAATGCTCAAAAAGAATTTAGTAGATTTTGCAAAAGAAACAATATGCCCCCAAAAAGATTTCCTCGAGATGTTCCAACTTGTTGGAATTCTACCTTTATTTTGCTTAGTAGTACTATTTCCACAACATTGAGATGTTTGTACGAAGATTTGTGAATTATTAAAAGAGTTTAATGATGCTACTTTGGCTTTGTCTGATGTGTATTATTCCAACTACACACTTATTTTTATTTATGCTGTAAATATTGTTGGTAAGCTCTTTGAATTTCGTGATGATCCTATATTGAGTGATGCTATTATATGTATTAAATCAAAGTTTTTAGATTATTATAGAAATATTCCTATAATTTATTTAATTGCAATGTGTTTTGATCTGCGTTGTGAATTATTAGGTTTAAATGTTTTTTTACAAACTCATTATGAATGTTTAGAATTAAATGATACTGCTGATAATGAATATGTTAATATTAATTCTATACATAATGAAATAACAAGTTTATTTCATAGTTTGTGTGAAGAATATTTACAGATTTATAGTCCTTCGATGAATATTAGTACGTCTTCTCGAAGTACTTCACAGAGCTCACAATCATCCCTACGAAGTAGAGACTTTAACCTGTTAACTAGAGCAGGTAAAAATCGTCGGACCAGTGGGGGTGGAACAAGTTCATCATCTCCAACATTATCCGAGGCGGAGATATTTTTAAATACTGATTTTGTATTTATAGATAATGATAATGATCTTGATATTTTGCAGTGGTGGAAAGACCACAGAATTTTTTTTCCTATTTTATCTATTATTGCAAAACAAATTTTTGAAACTCCTGCTTCTACTGTAGCAGTTGAACAGGAATTTAGTGCGGGTGGAAACATGTTGGACGAGACTCGTTCAAGAATGACGCCACAATCAATTGAAATTCAAGTTTGCACATCCGATTGGGGATTGGCAAAACTTAGAGCACAAAAAAATGATAAATCAAGCATCATCAACGATTTCTTTTCCGATGATGCAACCACTACTGCAACCGAAGGGGAACAAACCGACTCCAGTGTTTAGCAGAAAACAATTAATGAACACGGGGAAGTAGCATCATGGATGATGGATCATGGATGATGACTTAGATCTCAACAACATCTTTCAAATGCATATTATATAACTAATGTATTCTAGATTTATAAGGATTGAGTAGTCAATAATATATGAGATTTGGATTCTGTAACATTTTCATTGATTTTGTTCCAATTGTTGTACTTGTATACTTACTACTTAGCCACACAAATACACAACTGTGTTAAAATTTAAAACAAGACATTTAAAAATATTAGTCATGGATATTGTTAAAAATAAAAAACAAGACAACCAAAAATTTTCACGGGTTACTAACTTGCTATTCTAAAATAATTAAAAAAAAAACACGGTTAGAACATGCGGTTCCAACCTGAACTGTCGGTTCATGAACCAGAACCTTATATTAAGGTTCTGGTTTCAATTTCACCATTTGAGGAACTGGAATTGGAACCTTGGTCATACCTAGGTGGCGGGCCCACTGGCCCCCCACTTTGGTCCATTGGGTTTATCTTTTATTTTAGTTTAATCTACTGTAATGTCTTGAGAAATCCTTATCTTTGACTATAGATGAAATCTATGCCCTTCTGTTGATGTTCCTACTGGGAGTGTTTGATACCTCATTATATTCTTGTATAAACCCCTTGTACCTAGTGTGATTCTCTTGACTTGAGTTTGAGTTACTATCGTTATTCTATTTGTATATGTACTCTTTTGGAATCCTATGTATACATTCCTTGGTTGAGAGACATATTCTTGGATTATGAATCCTTAGTTGAGGTTAATTTGCTGATTGTGGACATTGTGGGGACTTATTTGTGACTCTATGGTATTGGTTTGAGATTGGCGGGCCCCTGGCTCTGTTTGCAATAGGTTTGGTTATGTGGGAAGCTCCAGACAGGTCGATGGTGCGAAAAGCCCCGATTAACCATTGTAAACTAATTCGGTAGTGTGGAAAGTTTCGGGTTGCTTTTGATTGATTTGGGCACTTGGTAGAAATGAATCCTGAGATAGTAACTAACCCGTTGGGCTTAGAATCCCAATAGGGGGTGTGCACACTTACAGTTCTAGATCTGTTTCCATTGGTATTGGTTGGTATGGTACTAATTACCTGTGATATGATATTGATACTGGATGAGAGCCCTACACACTGGTTCCATGTTTATACTTGGTTGATGTGATTATCTTGGTTATGTTGTACTATGCTTGTTGTTGGATATGAGATGTTCTAGTATGATGTGACTTGTCCACTTTCCTTTGCATATATCTATATCTATGAGTACTCTTGAGAGAGCTGGTGCTTATGAAACTCCCTTATTGTATGTTCTAGTTATCTCTCGTTGTATTGCCTTCTAAGCATGGTTTGGTTTGAGCATTTTTGTGGTTTTCTTGAAATTATGTCTATTATATATGTACGCATTTAGCATGTCCAACTATGGTGAAAAGTTTTAATCTGTCTTAAATTAGTTGGACTTGAGGATCATTAGTGTGTATATCATTTATAATGCTTAAAAATGATTGACTTGATTAGTGAGAGTAATAGCTTGATCAGTGAGAATGATCAATTGAAACGGGCGTAACAGTTTCCATTACAGAGCTTATAATGATAACACATAAGTCATTTAAGCATGGCCCTCCCACTAATCATGCGAGAGTTTTACACTACAACATCCAATTACAACAGGACGGAGACCAAGTGGTAAACAAAACTCCTAAACTCTCTATAGTTCTTCAAACACTATAGTGGCAATCAACTATGACTGGAGGTAGGAGCGCTCATTCCTATTAGAGTATCTCGTGTAATACATATCTATGTTTTTATATATATATATATATGTATAACATATACTTCCTCATATTCTTCACCACGTTGAGATTCCTAGATAATAGTGTAGGGCAATAAAACCATCACTTTATTAAAAGTGGATTCTACTTGTCATCTATTAAATATAATTAACTAGCATTTTGTACGCGCGATGCACAAAAATTCTTGCCCAATATTAAAACATTGACAAATATAAATAATTAAAAATTATAGTTCAAGTTATAAATACGCAAATAATATATGTATTATATACACACACATATGATTTACCATTCATAGAAATTTAATTAAAATATAACCAACAATTAAATTAATTATATAATGATTTTAATAAAATGATAATTAAATAATAGGAAAAAGATATGATAGGTATAAGTATATGGTAATAATGATATGATGGAGTCATCAATGTTAAAATTAAATAGTAACGGGGTTATAACGATGTAAGAATAGTTTTGTCTAACAAGAATGTAGTAGGGACAATTTTGCCCAATTAAATTGAAGTGTACAACATTTAAAATAAAATGTATATCTTTATTAGCATACGAAAAACGGACATAAATCAAAGATTCAAGGATATAACTTTGATTTAGACTTATTATATTTTTAGATAACAATTATAGATTTGCCTTTTAACTTTCAATTTTGATAGATTTTATTAGACGAGTTCATAATCATGGTTCTCAATTGTCAACTATAACATACATCTACGTGTTATATGGCTCTCTATCTCTCTGTGTGGTTACGAGTGATTATTGGGAGCCATCATGAGGTGAATCGTGTCACAATTAAAAGTTAAAAATTAGATTCATAATTGCTATTAGAGATAAAGGTAAATAAGACTCTTGAATTATTTATGAAAGTGTAATTAACTATCTCAACTAAAAAAAAAAAAAAATTCAATTATGCGTTTAAACTTGAAAAGAAAAAAATAATGCAATTAATTTCTTTTTACATGTTACTATCAAGTAACCAGGGCCGGCCCTGAGGAGGTTCAGAGTGGGTACCTGCCCAGGGCCCATCTCTATAGGGGCCCATAGGCCATAAGATATACGGAGTATTAAATATATAATATATATTACTTATTATATATTTAAAAAATGGGGTTAATTGTTACTGGAAATCGAGAACTGAACTCACAAAGAATGAAAGAGACGTTGTCGCACACCCACCGCTCACGCTGCCCAGCCGCCCAAGAGTATAAGGGCCGCCGGTCGCGCCTACGCCACACTAACCACTCAAATACTTAAAGAGTTTCGATTGACTGATTCGAATTGATTGATTCATATAAGTGCCAGCCGCTTTTGTTCCTTTTTTTTTTTGTTAAGATCGATTTTATAATAACTTTTTTAAGTTAATTCCACTTTTTGTCCTAGATTTATATGTGATAATCCACTTTTAGTCATTTTTTTATTAGAACATCCACTTTTTGTCCTAGTGTTATTGTGGCATGACCATTTTTGGTCCTTTATCAACAAATCAGTTTAAAATCCTTAAATACAAGAACATTTTGGTATTCAATTATGAATGTTTTCAAAAAAATAAACATAAAAAATATAGCGGTTCAATATACTTTGTATAAAAAAAAAGATTGAAATGTCTTTATATTTAACGATATTTCAAATGGGGCCGGTGATGAGGCTGATCATGTAGAAGCGCCCTAACCAAATAATTCAAACTGATCTGAAATAATTTCATCTGAACCAAATATAACTGAATTAAATTTGGTTCGGATAGGCAAATTATGCTGTGGACCCAGGTTCACCTTGCAAGGTGGACCTGGGTACAAAACTACGTCGTTTTTGTCTTTTTTTTTTTTTTAATTAGTAAACATATTGCTGAATATAGAGTTGTCCAAAAATGTGTGAATGTAGAGTATAGGAATCGTGAATGTACATTTATAATTGTGTGAATGTAGAGTTGCCCAGAAATGTGTGAATGTGGAGGTTTCAAATTGTGAATATAGAGTATAGAAATCGTGATTGTAGAGTTATGCATGTGTGAATCTGTAATAGAGTTAAGAAGTTCTAGCAACTTGTAGCCCTGTAATGTGTGAATGTGAAGTTCTCAAGTTGTGAATATGGAGTATAGGACATTTTGAATGTATGAATGCATAACAGTGGTAATATAGTTACTAAACATATAATCTTGTAATGTGTGAATGTAGAGTATCATATAATCCTGTAATGTGTGAATGTGGAGTTTACAAAATGTGAATGTAGAGTATAGTGTATGTGAATGTGGAGTTTACAAAGTGTGAATGTAAAGTATAGTGTATGTGAATGTAGACCCAGGTCCACCTTGCTCCGAACCAATTGTTATGCCGTGGACCCAGGTCCACCTTGTGCAAGGTGGACCTGGGTCCACGGCATAACAATTGGTTCGGATATCAGGTCATAAAAACATCACCTGGAATTTTCAGATATCCGAAATAAAGTTTGGATATCACTAGTGAACTTAGTGCTATTTCACTATTTATTTGGTTTTTAAGATATTTAATTTTTACTCCACAAACATTAATATTATTTAAATCACAATCTATTTAATTAACATTTATTTCTTCAAAATCTCCTAAGTAACATGTAATATTACTATATTAGTAAGATAATCACCCTACAGTAACTTCTGTGCACATTGTGTGCAAGTTCTGTCTTGTTAAACAAGAATGGCATGCAATTATATTCACACTGAAATATACGAATAAATTCATGTACCATGCAATATCTTTAAGTGTATCTAATACAAGCTTGAAGTTATTTTTTATATTCTTATTTTTCTTTGTTTCTCCATATATGCACCCAAATCATATTTTTTTTCAAACACTTTTGGAGTTGAAATCAGAACTAATGTAAAAAAAAAATAATAAAAATAAAAAATTAATTTGCGCATTTTGAAAATGCGAAATTAAATTTAAAACTAACTATTTAAATTCTCCGTCGCGCCGATTAGGGTTTCAGTACGCTAATTTTCGATCACCGTTGCTTCGTTCTCAATTTCCTACGCTAATCTTCGATCCACATTGCTTCATTCTCAATTTCATTTCTCTCATCTTTTCTCACTTCGCCTCAAGCTTCCTGCTTCGTTCTCAATTTCATTTCTCTCCTCTTTTCTCACTTCGCCTCAAGCTTCCGTTCCTTTCAATCAGGTAACTTCTTCAACCAAATTTAGTTTTATACTATATTTGTTTATTTGTTCAATGATTTTGTACCTGATTTGTTTGTTTTTTTGTTCCACTTTTTGTTTGATGGTTTTTGTTTAATTTTAGGTGTTACTTTGCTCCTTCAATTCAATCACTAATTTTGGAAATTAATCTATATACTTCTACATTTACCTATTCTAAGATTTTATTCACAACTTATTTATTTTTTTGCTAGCCGACACTATTGGAAATTTAGGGTTTCTAGTCGGAAACACGTTTCCGGCCACTTTTAAGGCCGGTAAAATTGTTTCTCATTATCACCGATTGACAAGTAATGTAGTCGTCAACGCTATCAATAATCATTTCTTTTCTCATTCTCGTCTTTCTCATTATTTTTCTTCCTTATATAGAATTTTTTTTAAAAAGATTTTTGATTGAGTGTCAAAAATTCATACCACCGGCAAAACTGGTAAGGCATTACGTTTCTCCAAAGCTATGAATTTTTTCAACCATCTTTAAACCAACAATCTTTGTTGTGTGGTTATAAATTCAATCTACCACAAGCTGTGCTTGACAAATTGAAAATAAAAACCCTAAATTTTCATCTACTATTTTAGGTGGTTGAAAAATGACAAAATTTTCAAAGATTTTGAGTGTTACTTTATTGAGTTATTAAAAAAAGAATTTTGAAGTTTTGGAATTTCTATTGATTGATATTTGATACAAGGTTATGCTAGCCGACACTATTGGAAATTTAGGGTTTCTAGTCGGAAACACGTTTCCGCCCACTTTTAAGTCCGGGGAATCCGCTCCTGGATCGTCGCTCTGCTCCGCCTGGCCCGTCCTCTAGGCACTAGTCGGAAACACGTTTCAGCCCACTTTTAAGTCCGGGGAATCCGCTACTGGATCGTCGCTCTGCTCCGTTTGGCCCGTCCTCTAGGCACCTTTGGAATCGGTAAAATTGTTTCTCATTATCACCGATTCAGAGTTAATGTGGTCGTCAACGTAACCAATAATCATTTCTTTTCTCATCCCCTTCTTTCTCATTATTTTTCTTCCTTATACAGATTTTTTTAAAAAAAGATTTTTGATTGGGTGTCAAAAATTCCTACCAAGTTTTTCCAAAGTTATGAATTTTTTTCAACCACCTTTAAACCAACAATCTTTGTTGGATGGTTGTAAATTCAAACTACCACAAGCTATGCTTTACAAATTGAAAATAAAAACCCTAAATTTTCATCTACTATTTTAGGTGGTCGAAAAATAAAAAAATGACAAAAGTTTCATAGTAAGATTTTGTGTGTTACTTTGATTTGAGTTATTAAAAAAAAAAATTGAAGTTTTGGAATCTCTATTGATTGATATTTGATACAAGGTTATGTGAACTTGCTATACTGTATAATAGGAAAGGAGTCTGAAAGATTCTACTATGAAAAAAAAAAAAAAACCTAAATTTAATCAAATTTACATCCAATCCACTATTAATGCATTTGGTATTATATTAATCAAATTTATCCATATACATATTTAGTGTTTTCTTTACCTTGATTTATTTGGTTTGTATGTTATTATTTAATTTGTCAATCATGATTTTTTTTTTTTTTTTGATTTTGTGTTAACTGGTCATGTCAAAAATTACCAATGCAATCATTGAGACTCAACAAGCTTAAGATAATTGTATAGATATCTTATAACTCTTTTAATTTATGGCAGGCGAATATTTTCAATGGAGATTGGTAGTGGATCCAACAAAATGAAGGTCCAGAACAAGAAGAGAAAATCCAAATTGGAGTTTCTTGGATGGGGTTCGAAGCGATTGATAGAGTTTCTTGATTCAATTGGCAAAGAATCGAGGCAGTATTCTCAAGTAGAGGTTGACGAGATAATGAAGAAGTATGTGAGTTCTAACAACCTCATAGATCCAACAAACAAGAGAAGAATCCTGTGTGATGAAAAACTTGAGAAGCTGTTTAAGAAGAAAACAGTTTTAAGAAAGAATGCTTATCATTTGCTGGAAGTGCACTTCAGAGAGAACCATGTTGATGATGATGATGTTGATAATGCAACAGAAAAAAAACTGTTTTGCTGCCATAAGTGCACCAAACATTAAGCTTATTTTCTTGAGGTTGCAATTTGTCAAGGGCCTTCTTAAGGAAAACCCGGAAATGTTTGAAGATAACGTGGTGGGTTGCATTGTTAGAATCCATTCTAACTCGAAAAAACGTTCATATCAGCTTCACCAAGTTATAGGTATTTCATTTCTGTCAAGTTTCAAGTGTCTATTCTTAAACCTCTTTCTTTCTGTTTCTTTCTTGTACCAAATACTGTCTACTAAATCAGTGAGCTAAGCTTGTACGGGATCTTTCTGTTTCTTTCTGACAATAAGGTTGAATGCTCTTACAGGTGTAATCCAATCTTCAGGAGAACCAAACCTTCGGCTCTCGAATGTGGAAGTAGAAGTTCCAATGTCTGAGCTATCAGATAGATACTTCACAGAGGTAAAAAGGGTGCATTAATTCCATTTTCACTTGGTTCATTGTTACTCTTTACATAATTGGTGCGATTCCGATGATGATTGTGTTGGCTTATATATATATTTGCAGGAAGAATTAAAGGAGTTTCATAAACAAATGAAAGCTGGCAAGCACAAAAGGCCTACTGTTGTAAGATTTCTTGCACTCTAGCTTCTTGAGCATATATAATATATAAACATAAATGTGCAATTCAACTATCAGCTCAAGCTTTTAGTTGAGCTGGAGCACATGCTTCAATTAATGTTTTTTGTTATTCCAGAAACTTTTGTTTGTAATATTTTGGTTTTTTCCATGGCAGGAGGAGTTTGAATCCAAAGCCCAATCTCTGCACAGATTTCTTACTAAGAATGTAAGTTCACAGAAAAGCTTAATTGCATTCTTTCATGAAAGAACAGAAGTATATATATGTTGTGATGATTATTTGGTTCATCTTGTTACAGTGGATCGATAGAGAATTGGTGTCATTGAAACAACGAATTGATCTTGCAAATGAAAAGGGACGGAGAGCAGAATATCCTTTATATATGTGCATAAGTAGTGCCAGCCCAGAAATACTCAAATAAAATGCATTTAATTTACATTTACAGATGATGATCAGATGATCTTGTTTCCTTGACTGCTCTAGAGTTTACTATGCATTATTTAATTGAGAATAGGCGGCGACTTTTGACGAGCGCTGAGCAAGAAAGATTGTTATCCCAGAAGCCAATTGTGGCAGTTGCAGAGCCAGAAACTGAAGAAGATGAAGAAGAAGAAGACGAAGAAGGAGTCGAAGCTCAGAAGCCAGTTGAAGCTGAGCTTGAAGAAACACCCTCGAGCGTTTCAGCTGAGCAGAAAGAAAAGCCCCCGGGCCGTTCAGATAAAACAGAAGGAGGAGAAGAAGAAAAAGAACAAAAACCCGTCAATCAGGAGCCAATTGTGACCGGTTATGAGGCTGATCACGTAGAAGCGCCCGAGGGCACTTCTGAGGAAGAAAATGTGTTGATGAGCCAACCAAATGCTGTAGCAGAAGAGCCAGAGCCTGAACCAACATTGATGGATACTTCTGTAACAGAAGAACAAGCAGAAGGGAGAGCTGAGGAGGAGAATAATGTAGCAAATGCAGTAGCAGAAGAACCCGAACCTGAATCACCATTGATGAGTGCTTCCACTCCACTGGATGATATTCAGAGAGAAGCACAAGCCAGAGCCAACTACACAAGAAGAATTCTTAGGGCAGCTTGTGAATTGTCTGCTGCAGGTAACCTATATATGCTTATTTACTCGACCTCCCAATTTGTTTCTTGCACAGATCAGATACTTATTTGCACCCTATCATATCAACTCCCTGCAGGCTTGACCTTCGACGAAGAGGACTATGTCAGATTCGGAGGCAGCAATGCTTCTGCCATGCACCCAAACCCTGCAAGACAGAACTATCTTCAAAAATTCTCTGCATTGATGATGAACAGTGTCAGGGCTCAAGCACAGCAGCTTCAACAGCAACGGGCTCAAGAACAGCAACAGCAGCTTCAACAGCAATGGGCTCAAGAACAGCAACAGCAGCAGCAGCTTCAACAGCAATGGGCTCGAGAACAGCAACAGCAGCAGCAGCTTCAACAGCAATGGGCTCGAGTACAACAACAGCAGCAACAACAACAGCAGCAATGGGCTCGAGAACAGCAACAGCAGCAGCAGCTTCAACAACAATGGGTTCAAAAACAACAACAGCAGCAACAGCAGCAGCAGCGGGCTCAAGCGCTGCAGCAGCTGCAGCAATGGGTTGAAGCATATCAGCAGCAGCAATCTTCCATTGGAAGAGGAGGGGTTACTACTATTCTGGGAAATAATAGAGCCAGTAGTTCTACAACTCAAGGGCTCCCAGGAACAGCTCCAGAGGATCCCACAGCTGTTATTTGGCTTGGAGCAGACCATAGAGGCTACATAGAAGGTCCTGTCTCCTTAAATCATCTGCGGATATGGCTCCAGCAGGGCTATTTGGGACCAGATTTTCGGGTATGGAAGACCGGCCAGGACCAATCGCAGTCCGTTCTTCTCACTCATTTGCTTAACAGCTAGAATTTACTGTAAAACTGTAATGAACGCTCCCGAGACATATGGTGCAGTAGCAAAAAGGAGCTCGCAAATAGACAGGTTTATTTTATGGCTCTGCATTGCATATTGTCAATGTACCTCACCAATAGGAATTTCTCATAGACATTTTAAAATTGTCATGTAATTTGGATTTGAAAAATTCTGTACAATTAATTGTTTAATCCCTTTTGTTAGTTTGATCAATACTTTTATACAAATGCTAATGGTATTTTGTTAATATTAGCAGGATAATCCTCCTAAAAGTAGTTATGTGCATATTGTGTGCAAGTTCTGTGGTTAAGAAACATGGAAAACATTTTCGGATTAAAATACAAGAAATATTAGTAAGATACTCATCCTACACATTATGCGCAAGTTCTATGTCTTGTTAAACAACAAGAATGGCATGCAATTATATTCACACTGAAATATATGAATAAATTTATGATTCAAATTGGAGTTTCTTGGGTGGGGTTCGAAGCCATTGATAGAGTTTCTCGATTCAATTGGCAAAGAATCGAGGCAATATTCTCAAGGAGAGGTTGATGCCATAATGAAGAAGTATGTGGCTTCTAAGAACCTCATAGATCCAACAAACAAGAGAAGAATCATGTGTGATGAAAAACTTGAGAAGCTGTTTAAGAAGAAAACAGTTTTTAAGAAAGAATATTTATCATTTGCTCGAAGTGCACTTTAGAGAGAACCATGATGATGATGTTGATAATGCACCTGCACTCCGGTATTAAATAATCCATTTGAGAAAGGTTTTTTGTTTGGTCCGTCAGAGGAGAGAAAAGCGAAAGGAGAGGTGATCACGTGTGGCAGGTTGCATAGATCACGTCCAGCCCGGCGCGTGCAGTTCACGTGCCCACTAACGTATCAGGGCTTCTTTTTTTTTTTTTTTTGCCTCAAATATGTCTTTCTCTGTTTACTTCTTCGAAGTTTTTTTATTCTTATTTTTCTTTATTTCTCCATATATGCACCTAGATCATTTTTTAACACTTTTGGAGTTGAAATCAGAACTAATGTAAAAAAAAAAAAAATTAATTAATTTGCGCATTTTGAGAATGCGAAATTAGATTTAAAACTAACTATTTAAATTCTCCATCGCGCCGATTAGGGTTTTAGTACCCTAATTTTCGATCTGCGTTGCTTCGTTCTCAATTTCACTACGCTAATATTCGATCTGCGTTGCTTCGTTCTTAATTCCCTACCCTAATCCTCGATCCACTTCTCAATTTCATTTCTCTCCTCTTTTCTCACTTCGCCTTAGGCTTCCGGCTTTGTTCTCAATTTCATTTCTCTCCTCTTTTCTCACTTCGCCTCAGGCTTGGTTTCTTCCAATCAGGTAACTTCAACCAAATTTAGTTTTCTATACTACTATATTTGTTTATTTCCTCAATAGTAATGATTTTTTGGTTGAGAAAAGTGAAAGGAGAGCCAATCACGCGTGCTTGGGTTGCACAGATCCCGCCCGACGGGGCGCGTGCAGTTCACGTGCCCGCTCAAGAGTTTTATTTTTGCCGCCTTCTCTTTTTCCTTCTTCTCTCTTCCTCCTCTCTCCCCTAATTTGCACCTGAATTTGCCAAATGCATACTGTAGCAGAAGAACCTGAACCAGATACTTTCAGAACACTTCTAACCCAAAAAAATCAAGTAACCAGTTATATTAGATGACTTGATATTCACATATATCATAAATGGTGATGTGTAATGTATATATATAAATAAATAATATTAATTTTTATTGTTTAATTGTTGGCCATAGGAGCGCTATCTTCTTATAGTCTTCTCCTAAACTTTAAGAATATAGTAGGGGCTGTCATGACAATGCTCTTAAAAATTAAAAAATAAATAAATAAATAAATAAATATGTTGAATGCCTTCTTCCAAATTTGGAAGAAGACTATGGAGGTTTAATGGTAGTGTTTAAAAATTGGAAGAAAATTGTAGAGTTGTCATGGCATTTTTTTTTTTAAATTTTACGAAGCTATAGTTTTTGATGATGATGTAGCATGCGTGGCATCCAAGTCAATCCTAAGTCCTTAACCAGTTGTTTACGGGTAAAAATAACTTCATTGCACTTTTTCTTTTCTAGTTTAAGTGTCTAATTGAAAATTTTATAATTGAGAAATTAATTTCACATTTATCAATAGTTGAGAGGTTTATTTAACCATTATCCTCTTAACAATAATGTTTAAGTTATTAAAATGATTGAATTTCCCCCATTCTTTGTCCAAATTTAATATAAGTTTAACAATTTGAGATAATAATTGAAATAATTTTAAAACTTACAAGAAGAAATGTGATTAATGAAATTAAGAAAAAATAATATTGGTATGTTTAGCAAACCTAACTGAAAAGTTAGCTGAAAGCTGAAAATCTATAAGTTAGTAGCTAAAATATGTAGAGTTGTTAATCCTGTTATGCTTTAATAGTGTTTGGTAAAAATAGTTTTTTGATATGCTCGTAAATATAAAAAGACTAAAACAGACATATTCATAAGATTTAAATAGTTTTAAATTTATATAGGCTTGTTTACATATTAAAATATAAAATAATGAAACCAATATATTTTAATAAAATATAAAGTAAGAATATATATTTTAAAATATATAAAGTAAAACAAAATATTTATTATTCATAAAATTAGTTCATACAAAAATTAATATTTAAACACACAAATGTCAAATTGAAATTACAACCAAACATATTGAAGAGAAAAGACGAAAAAGATTTTGATTGGAAGAAGTAAAATATGTCATTTATTTAAAATAAGAAGGATAAAGATAGAAAAAAGTTAAAATCTACTATCTTATTTTAAGCTACTAATTTATTTTGGAAACATTAAACAAATAAAATTTATAACTTATTTGTAGTTTAAAATAAATTATAAACTCCCAAATACGTTCGGTCAAACTGTCAAAGTCAAAAATAGTCCTTGTTATAATCGAGGGAATAAAAGGTTGAATTTACATGAAAAGTGAAAAAGTTTGGAGCTGTCAAATCAATCTCGAATCTATTTTACGCGTGACTTTTCTGGGGTCAAAATTCCTTCTCCTTAATCTAATCCTTGAGCATAGAAGCATAGACATAGCCGCATATTGCCCAATTGTTATATCATCCACCATGAGTCCATGATTCATATTGTATTATAAATCGATATAAAAATTTTATATCTTCAATTAACACATTGCGTAATTACAATAAACAATTTTTATACATATAAATAAATAACTTGATAATTACTGACACATAATGTAATAGCTACAGTTAAAGAAACGGTTAACTATAGGTATAAAACATATCAACTATAAATATAGAATCTAAAAGTTATTTTTGGACTAGGGTCTACAATGCAATGTAAACCATGGTCCATGGTATAATTTGCTCAAAGCGCCGTTATTTAAAAAAAAAGTTTTTTTTTTTTTAAAATTACCAGTAGAATAATTTATTAATTAATATAGTGCTAATTAGGATTAGTAATCTTAAACGCACTATATTTGTCGCCTTGTCGGTCACATGGTGTGGAATTAGTGGAAACAAACAAACCATGTTTTCCACATTCTAATTAATTAGTGGTAGACTGATTAGCACTAATTGCGACTTTCAATCTGCTGTGTTTGGTGCTTCTATAATTTTATTGGAATATATTATTCAAAAATATAATTGATTATACTTTAGAATTATTAAATGTTTTTAATGAATATTATAATGATAGAACAATATTATTAACAATTACGATCTTGTTTTTTTTAATTAGAATGTGTAAATGTTGAGAAGTTAATGTTTACTATAATTCTCAAGGAGGACAGTAAGTTTCAGCAAATGTTCTTCTTTGATTCTCAGCGTCATAGATTTGAAGTGGAGGCTAGGGGCAAGCTTCTAAATATCTATTAGTTTTTTTTAATAAAAAAAAAATATATTTAAGGATATAAGGATTAATTTAGTAACTAATCTAATCTAGTTTCAATCACCTCATAATCAGGTTAGGGGTATCCTTATAGATTGAAATATTCACAAATTTTGTAGGTTAAATTTGATAGCCTTAACATTTTCCATGCAAGTTGACAGGTCAGCCAACGAGTCCTCATATCGTGGACCGCGGTCGACGTCGTTTCAGTAAGTGGGAGACGGAGCCCGTAATTGACACTACAGTTCATCTCAAAAGATACTGCCTTACTGTTTGTTTTGATATTATCGAATGAAACTGTAGTTATATCGAAATGTAACTGTAGTTGTGTTGAAATGTAACTGCAGTGTATATGAACTGATACTGAATAACAGTTTCACATTTGTGTTTTATATTATCGAATGAAACTGTAGTTATATCGAAATGTAACTGTAGTTGTGTTGAAATGTAACTGCAGTGTATATGAACTGATACTGAATAGCAGTTTCACATTTGTGTTTTTATATTATCGAATGAAATTGTAGTTATATCAAAATTGAATAACAGTTTCACATTTATGTAACTGCAGTTGTGTTGAAATGTAACTGCAGTGTATATGAACTGAAAGTGAGTGGCGCGAATTCATCCGTCTGTTTTCATTAATCAAAACGACATCGTTTTGATGCGCGGTCCACAATGCATTGTGGACCACGGTCCACGATATAATTTGCGACGAGCTATTTCTAGAAATGTTTTTTTTTTATTATATAAAATTGGTTATATTGTATGGCATATAATATGTTAATATATTAAGATATTAATATTAAAAAATATAAAATTTAATTTATACATACCATATTTTAATGAATAATACTTTCTTTTATTTATAATCACAACTTGTAATTTTTTTATGATACCGTATTAATTTTATTATATATAATGAATAATAATATACGTGATATGATTTAAAGCATGTGTATTTAAAAAATATACAAATATACAAATACAAGAATAAGCCTGCAAGCATTTCATCTTTTTTCTTTTCTAAATTAAAAACTATTTTATAATGTTGGCTTGCAGGTTGGCCCATCCACACGAGTAAATGTTGCATGGCCCAAGCCAAACTTTTTGGCGATTTATATCGTGGATCACGGTGCACAATGCATTGTGCACCCCGTATTAAAATGAGTTTTGTGTATTCTAAGTAAGCGTTCTGTGTATTCCAGGCAATTATTCTGTGTATTTTAGGCAACCGTTCTGTGTATTCATGTTAGTAACACATGTTGTGAATGTTTGTGCATTCGAATGTTTAGGATGATGAGTTCTGTGTATTTTGTGTCTGTGTATTCATGTTATTAACACAGGTTGTGATGTGTTTGTGCATTCGAAAGTTAGGAGGATGAGTTTTGTGTATTTTGTGTCAATATTATGTGTATTCTGGGCAAACATTTTATGTATTCTAGGCAAACGTTTTGTGTATTCTAGATAATGATTATGTGTATTATAGATAATGAATTTCCTAGAGTCATTCGCGTCCGGATCCATTAACATCGAAACGACGTCGTTTCGAACCAGGGTCCACGATATAAAGATTGAAAATTTTTTGACTTAAGTCGCCTTGGAGCAGTTTGGCAAATTATTGTGTGGACCATGATCCACATAGCTGTGTGAACTATAAATATAAAGTACATTTTTTTATACTGAAAGTACATTATTTTTCTACTGAAGGTACATTATTTAATAGTAGTATATATAAATAATGTACTTTCAGTACTTAAATAATGTACACTTTATGTACAAAAATAATGTACTTTTAGTATATTAAAAATGTACTTTTTATTTATGGTCCATGCAATAATGATTGGAGCAGTTTAGGGTCGGCTTACGGTATCAACCTACTTTGACACCTTTAATTTAGTAGTCATTATACCATGGACCACGGTACTCGTATTTCTCATGCTCTATACGCTATATATATGAATATAATCTCAATGAAAGTCTCAATCGAAGCCATATAATCTCAGTCGAAGTCTCTTCGACTGAGATTATATTCATATATATAACGTATAGGACATGAGAAATACGAGTAATAATACACTATACAGGTGAACGGACAATTCTACCCCTTCATTTAACCCCAACTTAACTAGAATTTGACGAAAGGACCAACATTGGAAAGAATTTGAAAGTCAAGGGACTTAAATTGTCCAAATTAAAAGTCAGGAACTAATTTTGGAAAATCAACATAGTCGGAGGATCATTGCTAGAATTAACTCTAGTATATATTACAAAGCAGTTATGTAATAAATTGCTGTCTATTAAGTGACGTAGTATTTAAAAAAATATTAATCGGTGATTATTTAAAAAAACCACCATCTATTAATGGCATGTTTGGTTCATGGAATAGGTCAGGAATGGAATGGCATTCCTTGGAATAGACCTATTCCATCGTTTGTTTTAGACATATTGTCATTGGAATAGCATTCTTAGGAATGAGCTATTACCTTTGCAAAGGAAATAGTCACTAGGGGGCCCTTTGGTATTAGCTATTCCCATCCTCTTGGGAATAGCTTTTATATTGCAAATACCAAAAATACCCTTTGTAGTTTATTTAATATTTATGTTTAATAAATATAATGTATTATATAAATGTATATATATTTAAATAAATAAATAAATTATATATATATAATACATATTTATATTATATATTTATTAATTAAAGACAACTTAAATATAAACAAACATAAATGTGTATTAAATTAATAAATATTTAATATAAATATGTATTATATGTGTGTGTGTTAACAAGAGAGAACTACAAAATGGTGGGTACTCCGGCCTCAAATGCATCTCCAAAAGAAAAAAGAAGTCAACATCATCCCTAGTTGTATGGGAGCAAAGAATATGTAGTTGTATTTACTTAGGCTATTTATATAGAGGAGTGAAAGATGCTAACCACACATTCAAACTCAAGAAAATCTAGGCTAGGAATTAATTTCTCAACCTTCCATGTATCTCTCTAACTATATATATATATATATATATATATATATAATCATCAATTCATTATTATTATTATTATTATTACTACTACTACTACTACTACTACTATTATTATTATTATTATTATTATTATTATTATTATTATTATGTACAAAACTGTCGTCTATTAGGTGACGTAGTATATAATAGAATGAAGTTATGTACTAAATTGCTGCCTATTAAGTGACGTAGTATTTAAAAAAATATTAGACGGTGGTTATTTCAAAAAACCGCCATATATTAAGTGTCATAGTCGACCATATTTTTAGCAGTGATACTTGTATAAATACCCGCTTGGGGTCACATTGCAAGGGACTCTTAATTTTAAATACAAGTGCAATTATTCTCTTATGGTGTTCGAATATTTTCTCTAAGTTCTACGGTAGTGTGGCTAGTCGAAACGGTTGTCGCGCAATCGTAAAATCAACAAGCACCATTTTGAGTTTATTTTTTCAGCTTGTATACATGAAATTGCGACAAACAATTAGCCATCATATAATTTTTCAAGTGTTATTACTGTTCTTTTTATATTGTTTGATATCATGATAGTTATTGTTACTAATTTTGTTTAGCAATTACAATATAAAATTAACGCTTAATTAGCAAGTAACAATTTCAACAATTTCAGAAATCACAAATTTGTAATTATAATAGCTAGCACCACTTTCATCCTCTTAATTAATTAATAAGCAACATATAAATGCAAACAGAGAATACAATAGTGATGATAGAAACTTTAAATTGACCATCTTCCTCGAGGTCGCTGCCGGAATCGAGAGGCTGGAATTCGACGATGTTGGAGGTGCGAGAGCGAACGCTGAGGAAGTTGGGGTTGGAAACGATGCCGAAGGACTTGTAATTCTCTATGATGATTCCATTTTTTCCCATTGTGAGAAACGTCGACGACGGCTGCATCTTGGCTGAGAAACGTCATGGACGATTGCGAGTACTGTGGAGAGAACTCGACGAAAGCTACAGCTGCTGTGGAGAGAAGTTGACGACGGCGTTGTGGATAGAAGTCAACGATGGTGTTGTAGATAGAGATCGATGACGACAATGGAGGTGGAGAGAAACCGACGACGCAGGCTATGGCGGGGGCAATCAATGGATGTTTCGACTTTTGGAGAGAGTATCGGCTATTGTAGACGAAGTAGAATATTGGCTTGGCACGAAATAGGTTTTGTCAAAATTTTGTATACTTAGCCTAGGGTTAATTGGTATATACAACGGTTATTTTTTATAACCGTCGTATATACCTATAAATAAATAAAAATTACAAGTAATATATACTTGGTTAGCTTATAAAATTTTAAAATTCTTTAAAAATATATATAAAATATAGTATATACTGCAGTTATAAGCACACTGCCATATATATATATATATATATATATATATATATATATATATATATATGTAAAAAATTAGTTTTTATAGTATATACGGCGGTTATTATATAAACACCATATATACTTTAAATATTTTTTAGAAAACAAAATATATTATATATGACGGTTAATGATATACCCATCGTATATACCTAAAATAAAAAAAATTAAAATAATGTATATACAACGGTTCTTACAAAAAAAGAAGTATATAGAACGGTTCAATATATCACCGTCGTATATATACATAAAATTAAAAAAATACATTAGAGTATATATGGCGGTTAATTAATTAACCATCGTATATACATAAAGTAACAAAAAATTAATAAAATTTCATTATGTTTATACTGTTGTTAATTATATAACCGCCTCATATACATCAATTTAAAAAAAAAATATGTTATGTACGACGCTAATTTAATAACCGCCGTCTATTTATTGCCGTAGTATATATTAGACGGCATTTGTGTACAGTAACGTTGTTCATAAAGTGACGCCGTATATATTATACGGCAGTTATGTACAAAACTGTCGTCTATTAGGTGACGTAGTATATGGTAGAATGAAGTTATGTACTAAATTGCTGCCTATTAAATGACGTAGTATTTAAAAAAATATTAGACGGTGGTTATTTCAAAAAACCGCCATATATTAAGTGACGTAGTAGACCATATTTTTAGCAGTGTTTCTTGTATAAATACCCGCTTGGAGTCACATTGCAAGGGGCTCTCGATTTTAAATGCAAGTGTAATTATTCTCTTATGGTGTTTGAATATTTTATCTAAGTTCTACGGTAGTGTGGCTAGTCGAAACGGTTGTCGCGCAATCGTAAAACCAATAAACACCCATTTTGAGTTTATATTTTCAGCTTGTATATACATGAAGTTGCGGCAACAATTAGCCATCATATAATTGTTTTTAAGTGTAATTACTGTTTTTTTTTATATTATTTGATATTATGTTAGTTACTGTTACTAATTTCTTTTAGCAATTACTCTGTATAATTAACACTTAATTAACAAGTAACAATTTCAACAATTTCGGAAATCACAAATTTGTAATTATAATGGCTAGAACCACTTTCATCCTCTTAATTAATTAACAAGCAACATATAAATGCAAACAGAGAATACAATAGTGATGATAGAAACTTTAGATTGACCGTCTTCCTCGAGGTCGTTGTCGGAATCGAGAGGCTGGAACTCGACGATGTTGGAGGTGCGAGAGCGAACGCTGAGGAAGCTGGGGTTGGAAACGATGCCAAAGGACTTGTTCTCTATGATGCTTCCATTTTTTTTCCCACTATGAGAAACGTCGACGACGGTTGCAACTTGGTTGAGAAAGGTCAACGACGGTTGCGACTTCAGTGGAGAGAACTCAATGACGGCTAAAGCTGCTGTGGAGAGAAGTTGACGACGGCGTTGTGGAGAGAAGTTGACAATGGTGTTGTGGATAGAGATCGATGACGACAATGGAGGTGGAGAGAAACCGACGACGCGGGCTATGGCAGGGCAATAAATGGATGTTGCGACTTTGGGAGAGAGTATCGGCTATGGTAGACGAAGTAGAATATTGGCTTAGCACGAAATAGGTTTTGTCAAAATTTTGTATACTTAGCCTAGGATTAATTGGTATATATAGCGGTTATATTTTATAACCGTCGTATATACCTATAAATAAAAAAATTACAAATAATATATACTTGGTTAGCGTATAAAATTTTAAAATTATTTTAAAAAAAATATAAAATATAGTATATACTGCGGTTATAACAACACTGCCATATATATATATAATATAAATGTAAAAAATTATTTTTTATAGTATATACGGCGGTTATTATATAAACATCATATATACTCTAAATATTTTTAAAAAAATTTAAAAAATAAAATATATTATATATGACGGTTAATGATATACCCATCGTATATACCTAAAATAAAAAAAATTAAAATAATGTATATACAACGGTCCTTACAAAAAAGAAGTATATACGACAGTTCAATATATAACCGCAGTAAATATACATAAAATTAAAAAAATACATTAGAGTATATATGGCGGTTAATTAATTAACCATCGTATATAAATAAAGTAACAAAAAATTAAAAAAAAAATTCATTATATTTATACGGTTGTTAATTATATAACGACCTTATATACATCAATTTAAATAAAAAAATTAGGTTATATACGGCGCTAATTTATTAACCGCCGTATATTCATTGCCGTGGTATATATTAGATGGCACTTGTGTACAGTAACGCTGTCCATAAAGTGACGTCGTATATATTATACGGCAGTTATGTATAAAACCACCATCTATTAGGTGACGTAGTATATATTAGAAGGAAGTTATGTACTAAATCATTGTCTATTAAGTGACGTAGTACTTAAAAAAAAATATTAGACGGTGGTTATTTCAAAAAACTGTTGTCTATTAAGTGTCGTAGTAGACCTTATTTTTAGTAGTGATTCTTTTATAAATACCCCCTTGGGGTCACATTGCAACGGGCTCTTGATTTTAAATACAAGTGCAATTATTCTCTTATGGTGTTTGAATATTTTCTCTAAGTTCTACGGTAGTGTTGGCCAGTCGAAACTGTTGTTCGTAAAACCAACAAGCACCATTTTGAGTTTGTTTTTGTCAACTTGTATACATGAAATTGCGGCAAAACAATTAGCCATCATATAATTTTGTCAAGTGTGATTACTGTTCTTTTTATATTTGTTAACGTATATATTAACGTATATATTTTACCTTTCCTTCTACCTTATTATTTTACCATATCTTCTATTGCTTCCCAACAGATTTGAACAATGCTGGGCAAGAGCATTTTCATCTCTGCAAATGCTAAGAACTGTGAAGGCTGAGTAGTAACTCTCATCCTGATCCTTTTTCATGAGAATTCTGTATAGCATTGACAACCCACGTAAACATCCCAACTCTGGGGGAATAGCAGGGAGAGAAGAAGCAAGATGAACAAATTTTCCAAGCAAATAATAAACCAGGAAAAAAAAATGAATATTACGAACTGATTATTATGAACTCTGTTGTCTCTGACCTTGCTCACCAGTCACCATTGCTGACCAAAGTAATGATTTGCCACTTGCTAGTCACCACTGCCGACCAGACCATCCGAACAACTGAACAACGAGACAACCAGCAAAGAAACGAATTCAAACGAGAATTACAGGCCAGAGAGAAGAAGAGGTATTTCCGGTGAAGGCAGTGAGATGCGTCCAGACTTCGACTCCGCTACCTCGCAACGGATTCTGGATTGAAAGTTTTAGATATTCTGATGAGGTTGTCAGGCTACACTGATGGGGAGCTCTCCAGTTCTTCGGATATTCTTGTGAGGCTAGCAGGCTACATTAACGGGGAGAGCATCACCAGTTTCAAAACCAGAAAGAAAAAAAAAATATTAAGGCTGTGATACCATGTTAGGAAAAATATGAACTGTATATTTCTTGAATGCAATTACAAAGTATGAACTCCTATATATATACGACCTATAAGATAAAGAAAAAGAAAGGCAATCAAGACAATCAATAAGAATACTAACTAACCAAAAATACAAAGCTAAATAAGGTAGAAGATATGGTAAAATAATAAGGTAGAAGGAAAGGTAAAATATATACGTTAATATATACGTTAACAATATTGTTTGATATCATGGTAGTTACTGTTACTAATTTTGTTTAGCAATTACTCTATATCATTAATGCTTAATTAACTAGTAACAACTTCAACAATTTCAGAAATCACAAATTTGCAATTATAATAGTTAGCCCCACTTTCATACTCTTGATTAATTAACAAGCAACATATAAATGCAAATAGAGAATACAATAGTGATGATAGAAACTTTAGAATACCGTCTTCCTCGAGGTCGCTGCCGAAATCAATAAGCTGGAACTCGAGGATGTGGGAGGTGCGAGAGCGAACACTGAGGAAGTTGGGGTTGGAAACAATGACGAAGAACTTGTAATTCTCTATAATGGTTCTATTTTTATTCACTGTGAGAAATGTCGACGACGGCTGCTGCTTGGTTGAGAAACGTCAACGACGGTTGCGACTTCTGTGGAGAGAACTCGATGACGGCTACAACTGCAGTGGAGAGAAGTTGACGTTGGCGTTGTGGAGAGAAGTTGACAATGGTGTTATGGATAGAGATCGATGACGACAATGGAGGTGGAGAAAAACCGACGCGCAAGTTATGACGGTGGCAATCAATGGATGTTGTGGCTTTGGGAGAGAGTATCGGCTACGGTAGACGAAGTAGAATATTGGGTTGGCACGAAATAGGTTTTGTCAAAATTTTGTATACTTTGCCTAGGGTTAATTGGTATATACAGCGGTTATATTTTATAACCGTCGTATATACTTATAAATAAAAAAATTACAAATAATATATACTCGGTTAGCGTATAAAATTTTAAAATTATTTTAAAAAAGTATAAAATATAGTATGTACTGCAGTTATAACCACACTGCCATATATATATAATATAAATGTAAAAATTATTTTTTATGGTATATATGGCGCTTATTATATAAACACCATATATACTCTAAATATTTTTTAAAAAAATTAAAAAAACAAAATATATTATATACAACGATTAATGATATGCCCATCGTATTTACTTAAAATAACAAAAAATAAAATAAATTGAATTAATGTATATACGGTGATCCTTTCAAAAAAAATATTTATATACGGCGGTTCAATATACAACCAACATATATATACATAAAATTAAAAGAAAAATACATTAGAGTATATACGGTAGTTAATTAATTAACAGTCATATATTCGTTAAGTGGATGTAGTTGTTTGTGGTGAGGTAAATGTCGGGTATGGAATATGTTAAAACGAAGAGTCAAAACTCTCCGAGTGTCGTGTCTCTCAAGGAAGGCAGGTTTGGAGTCGAGTTAATGTTGGCATTCAGGAGGTTGAAGGAAAAGAGTTACGTGAATGACTAAACTCAAAGGCATTTATACAAACGTTTTAAGGGTTGAAACGGTGGGTTTAGGAAAAGGTAAAAGTGGAGATTGGGGCTCGTGGCTAGCATAAGCAGTCTACTATCTAATGGTTTGGCAAGCAAATGATTCGGATTCAACTAGGGAGTTCACGGCACTTCACCGAGTGGCGTCACACTCGGACTCCCACATTCTCATTCGGTTGGGGCATTTCATCGAATACCTTGTCTACCACTCCTCCCGGACCTCTTCCTTTCGAACTAAGGGCGGGGATATGGATGAGTTGGACTCGTGAGAGGCCCCTATCGCGCTCACACTCACTTTCACAGGGTTTGTGATATGTCATTAAATGACATCATATTTGTGCTTGTTTATGCTTGCTTTTTATTCAAATATTATGTAAAGGAATGTGGAATAACTCTTAATTTGTTGTATTCTGTTTGAAGGAAGAAATGATCGAGCAATGAGCAAACAAGCATGAAATGATGTTAATCTTTGGAGAAAACGGAGCTTTAAAGCACAAGGAAAACACCTGAGGGCACACCGAGGAACGAAAGAGCAAAACAATGGCGTGGAGGTCAATTTGAAGAACTCACGCTGACACTCACACCGTGAGTGTCAGCATGAGTCCTCAGCAGGGTTTCTGATCAGGGACTCAAGCTGAGTCTCAGCGTGAGTATGCTGATCAGAAACTAATCAGTGAACTCACGGTGAGACTCACACCGTGAGTCCCTATCCTGAAGGCTACGAAAATGTGCGAATTTTAGACTATAAATAGATCATAGTGGTTATTTTCAAAATACCTTTGAATTTCTAAGTCCCCCATTTAGTTTTTCTCTCTAGGAAACTTTCGAAAACACTTCCCACACTTGTAATCTACCATTAATTAGGAAATTTAGAAGAAGAATCCATTTGTATTTCCAACATTCAACATCAATTTCAGATTATTCATTCCATTAAATTATCAAGTCAAGTTCTTTATTTCATATTTGTGCATTTATATTTCTTAAAGTTTGTTTGAATTTCATATTATTATTTCAATTGCTTATTGCTTTACATTCCAAATATGAATAGTTAAACATATTTAGGATTTGAATTGAACTTCCTTGATATATGAATCCCAATATGAATTAAATTGCATAAATTAGGTTTTGTATTGTCTTAATGTTGAACTTGGTTATGAATTGCGTAGAATTGAATTGACTCTTCATAATTATGGCCAAATTATGCAAGAGATATTTGGAATTGGTGTTCGACCTATGAGAATAGGGCTACACCATAGCCATACCTCCCATATTTCTTACTCACCTTTGAGAAAAGGGAGTTGGAAGGAAATAGGCACACAAAGTGTTTGTTAAATTGCCTCTTCTAGCCAAGTTGCCATGAGAATGGGACTTAGGATTAGTTGATAGTCCAAGTGATCACGAGAGTGACATTGGCACTTAAACCATTTCCCCAAGTTCATCATCTAGACTTGCATAACTTAAACTTAGACATAAACAGGATTTTATTCAAGGATGTTTGATTCAAATCTCTATTTCATTTAATATCTTTTAATTCCCTTATTTGCTCTCCTTATTGATTTCTTGAACATGCAACAATCCAATCTCTTTAGGTTAGCTTTCAAACACTTTATGAACCCGTGTTTAACCCCTCATTACTCAAACTCCCATTAAGTCATTCCTTGAGGACGGTACTCTTAATTTCCATCACCACTAAAATGCAACTTTCAAATGGCGCCGTTGCCGGGGAATGGCATCGATTTTTGAGTAATGAGTCCATTTGGGTTAACATGGGACATCATACAAGTTAGAGAGTCTAACCCCCATCATTTACATGTTGCTTTTGCAATTTACTTTGTTTTTTTTTTGGGTATTTGAATTGTTACTACTCTCACTTGCAACTACTTCTAGTTGCAAAACACTATCATGTCTTTGTGATTGTAGATTGATCATCTATGATGTATTCTCAAGCAAGATATCAACAAGAGGATTACTTTGAGGACCAAGGAGGATATAGGCAACCAAGGGGAGGCTACAATGTTCAACTTTCTTATCCCTATGGTTATGAAGATGATGAGGACTATAGAGCACAATATCATCCAAGAGGGCCACCACTAAGGACACATGATGATGAGGCATATGATGAGTATGATGATCCACCACGAAGGCAATCATCAAGAGCGCAATATAATGATAGGGAATATGGTGATTACCACTACTCAAAGAGAGCTCCACCACCACCTCAAAGAAGATCCTTCTATGATGACCCACCAGAAAGCTACCAAAGGTCTTTGGTCATGATTATGAGCATTCAAGGAGGGCCCAACCACTATGGAGAGAGATCTCTTATGATTATTTTAGGGAATACCAATCGCCTAGGTATTACCAGGATGATTATAAGGAGGGATATCATGATCAAAGAGACGACTGCTATGAGTATCGAGGAGATAGAAGGAGTGCATCTCATCAAAGCTACAGTTTTCAATCTTACCCCTCTAGCCACTATGATGAGGATCAGGACTACTTTCCACAAAGAAAAGCCATTAATTCTCAATCCTATGACTCCTACCCACCCCAAACCTATTCTCCGCAACCTTACACTCAAAGCACACCTCTACCCAAAAAGAAATTCATTGATGAGCACATGTATGAGCATTGGTTGGAACCCAAACCAAGAGATCAAAATGATCCTTACAAAACTATTGAGGAACATATGTTTGAGGATATGAACTTACAAGTGATTTGTCATGCTTGTAAAGGCCCTCACTATAGGTATCAATGCCATAAGTACCTTTATTGCAATAGATGTAAGGCTAAATTCTCATGTGAGTGTAGGAACAAACACCAGAATGATGTATTTGATCAAGGGTGCAATGCCAAGCCGCAAGGAAAGTATGGATTGAGTGAGGAAACTTGGGCATTGGCGAGGCGTTTGGGAATTAACATTGTACCGGATGATAGCATGGAGGAGAGTATTAGAGTGACTCCTAGTGTTCATCAAAGTGGGCATAACCGTAGGAAACAAGTGAGCTTCAAAGTGCACCTAGAGGAGGTCATTGAAGATGTAAGGGATAGTGAGCTAGAGATCCCCGTTAGTGAAGAGTTGCAAGGCCAAGAAAAGGAAAATCAAGATGGGGGATATAGAAATGAATTTGAAGAAAAGGAGGATGAGGAGGTGGAAGTAGTGTTGGATTATGAAGAACCTTATGGTGATACCTTTGAACCATCATATGGTAATTCTCTTGATTCTAGTTATGGTGTCACTACTCTTGGTAATAATGGTGCTAAATCATGGGGTTATATGTGTGATGAGGAAATTACTTGTGATGATGATTGTGTTGGTTCTTGTGTTGAGATTATTGATGAAGTTTTGGATGATAAAGTGGAAGTGAAAAGAGATGTCCTAGAGGAAAAAGAGCTTGAAGAAGATGTTAAGGACAAAGAAGAAAATATTGAAAATAAGAATGTGTTGTTTGAGGAAGTTCATTGCAAAATCATAGAAGAGGAAAAGGAGAGTGAAGAAGAGAGAGGTAAAGAAAAGACAAGAGGTGAGAATTTTGAAGAGAAAATGAAAGAAGAAAGGGAACAAGAGCAAGAGAATAAGGAGTATGAGAGCATATTCTTTGAAGCAGATCAATGCCAAAACTTTGAAGAGAATATGCTAGTATTGAGCTTAAGAGAGTTTCTCAATGCGCGACATTTGACAACATACCTTGAGAAGAAAATGCAAAGAGAAAAGGGAGTCTTCTTCCTGCCATCTTAGATAGATTATTCTTTATTATTTGTGATTCTTTTGTTCTTCTTTGCAATTTTTTTTTAAAACAAATATTTCACTATGTTTCTTTCTTTGCTTGTCACTTCTTATTTTCTTGATAGGGATTCTTGGAGAGAGAAAGGGAGAATTATCACAAGCTTGAATGCTAAGAACTGCCAGTGCACACAATTTTGAGGGAGTACTTCTATCCTTTCCTTTATACTTTTAAAGGTGTTATTATTGTGTTTGGGAATGATATCTTTAATGTGCTTATGGAAAGCTCTTTTCAAATTAAAACTATGTGTCTTACCCTTCCCCTTATGTTCTTTGGTTTCAATTTCTCATCCATTGTGCGTTAAATTGTATCTTTACATCGAGGACGATGTAAACCTTTAAGTGTGGGAGGTTTGAGATTGTTGTGAGTACCTTGTGCGTTCTTTGTGATCATATTCTTGTAAAGATTGGGTAAATAGGTTGTACATTTAAGCTCAGTGTTGTTGTTCATTTTACTTTGTAAGTGTGAAAAGGGGGTGTTGTAGGCTCAATTGGTTGAAAATGTTTGGAAACCACCCTTACACCGAGTGAGATTTGCATAAGACCCAAGTAGGTTTTTAATTCAATTTTGCATGCTTGTTTGTGGTTCAATGCGCAATTTCCATAGACCTCAGTTAAAGATCTCTCGAAATAGGAGTGTTCACGGTAAGGTTTGTGGTAAGTAAGGTGGTATGACTTGGAATTGAATTTTTTTTTTTTAGTGTGACACATGGCAAAAGGAGAGATTTTTCATTTTTAGTGAGATTGTGTGATTCCCTACCCCCAATGAAAAAGGCATAGGGGATGCAAAAAGAGTCAATAGAAAAAGCTAAAAAAGACTTTAAGCTATCCTTAATTGAGAGGGAAAAACATGAGGTGAGCCATCTCGTAGGATTTGGGCAACCATTGCACAGACTTCAAAAAAGTGTAGAGCTTTACGTGAAGGCGGTTGACTCAACGAAGTATCCTAGAGGTGATTAGAAAATGGAGAGATTCTCACGCTAAGCCAAAACGCGTGGAGAGGCTTGTTCACACTATCACACTTGTTTTAATGGGTCTTTGGGGCCAAATGAGGCAAAGTTGGAAAGACCGTGTGCATCGTTCCCATTAGTGGGCTCAGCTTGGAAGGCCTGTGGAAATTGTGGATTGAATCAAACCCCTTTGCTTGTGAATTAATATGATTGAGAGATTTTACCATGCAAAACAGTGAGTGACCTTGGGGTGTTTGGAGTCCTTACATTTTGAGCCAATTGAGGGTACCACACTCAATTCTCCATGTTTACAAAGTAGGAAGATGAACAACTAACATATCATTTACTTCTATACACAACTTATTTGTTTGATCTTTGGAATTGTATTTTGCTTTTGAAGAGGCCTGGTATTCAATCTGCTTAACTTGGATTTTCTTGCTTGAGGGCAAGCAAGGTCTAAGCGTGGGGAGAGGGGTTGGAAACAATGACGAAGAACTTGTAATTCTCTATGATGGTTCTATTTTTATCCACTGTGAGAAACGTCGACAACGGTTGCTGCTTGGTTGAGAAACGTCAACGATGGTTGCGACTTCTGTGGAGAGAACTCGATGATGGCTACACCTGCAGTGGAGAGAAGTTGATGATGGCGTTGTGGAGAGAAGTTGACAATGGTGTTATGGATAGAGATCGATGACGACAATGGAGGTGGAGAGAAACCGACGCGCAGGTTATGACGGTGGCATTCAATGGATGTTGCGGCTTTGGGAGAGAGTATCGGCTATGGTAGACGAAGTAGAATATTGGCTTGGCACGAAATAGGTTTTGTCAAAATTTTGTATACTTTGCCTAGGGTTAATTGGTATATACAGCGGTTATATTTTATAACTGTCGTATATACTTATAAATAAAAAAATTACAAATAATATATACTCGGTTAGCGTATAAAATTTTAAAATTATTTTAAAAAAGTATAAAATATAGTATGTACTGCGGTTATAACCACACTGCCATATATATATAATATAAATGTAAAAATTATTTTTTATAGTATATACGGCGCTTATTATATAAACATCATATATACTCTAAATATTTTTTAAAAAAATTAAAAAACAAAATATATTATATACAACGGTTAATGATATGCCCATCGTATTTACCTAAAATAACAAAAAATAAAATAAATTGAATTAATGTATATACGGTGATCCTTTAAAAAAAAATATTTATATACGGCGGTTCAATATACAACCAACGTATATATACATAAAATTAAAAAAAATACATTAGAGTATATACGGTAGTTAATTAATTAACAGTCATATATTCGTTAAGTGGAGGTAGTTGTTTGTGGTGAGGTAAATGTCGGGTATGGAATGTGTTAAAACGAAGAGTCAAGACTCTCCGAGTGTCGTGTCTCTCAAGGAAGGCAGGTTTGGAGTCGAGTTAATGTTGGCATTCAAGAGGTTGAAGGAAAAGAGTTACGTGAATGACTAAACTCAAAGGCATTTATACAAACGTTTTAAGGGTTGAAACGGTGGGTTTAGGAAAAGGTAAAAGTGGAGATTGGGGCTCGTGGCTAGCATAAGCGGTCTACTATCTAATGGTTTGGCAAGCAAATGATTCGGATTCAACTAGGGAGTTCACGGCACTTCACCGAGTGGCGTCACACTCGGACTCCCACATTCTCATTCGGTTGGGGCATTTCATCGGACACCTTGTCTACCACTCCTCCCGGACCTCTTCTTTTCGGACTAAGGGCGGGGATATGTATGAGTGCCCCTATCGCGCTCACACTCACTTTCACAGGGTTTGCTACCTAATGTGGCCACACTTAGGCACAAAGCATATCAAACATCACCCACACAAGTATTTAAATCTAAAAACATAAAGCTCACAATTTTTAAAGCAATTCTTCAACAATTCAACCACATATCTAGCTTCGGGGCCACCAATCCCCTATCTCATCTAAGCAAACATTAAAACAAAGAAAAAAGAAAAAGCAATAGAAGATTTAAAGGAAACAAAAACAAAATAGAAATAGATAGTGCAAAGAAGAGTTAACATCCATAGAGAATGGGTTCTATTGCATTTTTGCCTCCAATCTTCTACCCTTCTACCATTTTTTTTTAATCTAATCTAAGGAAATGAAGCTTTCCCCCAAGAGGGGAGAAAATAAAGAGAACTTCAGATCTAAAACTATTTTCTAGCTGCTAGGTTTTTAACTTTTAGGAAAAAGGGGTTTAAATAGGCAACATGAAGTCAAAAATCCCGAAATGGCCCCTGTGGCCTGTCCACGCCACCTACACGCGTGAATGGAGGCGTGGATGGTTACTGGAATTGATGCACGCCTTCTGCACGCGTGTTGGCTGCGTGGATGACTCCTGCTCGGCAACTTCCTTGCTTTCTGCTCTGTTTTAGTCTCGAATCCTTCTTTCGCCTGCGGAATGAACTCCAAAACATCTTCTAAAGTTATGTTAGAGGTTTTTTATCACATCTGAGTCTAAATGCACGAGATTGTTATAAACGGGTGGCAAAACTTCCCTATTCTATCCTATTGTTAACCCTTAATTTGGACTATTCCTGGTGCTTATCATTAAGTAACAAAAAATTAAAAAAAAATTCCATCATGTTATATACGGTGGTTAATTATATAACCGCCGTATATACTTCAATTTAAAAAAATTTAAATTAGTTTATATATGGCGCTTATTTAATAATCGAGGTCTATTAAGTGACGCAGTATATATTAGACGGCGGTTGTGTACAGTATCGTCGTCTATAAAGTAACGTAGTATATATTATACGGCAGTTATTTACAACACCGATGTATATTAAGTGACGTAGTATATATAGACGGTGGTTATATAGAAAATCGTTGTCTATTAAGTGACATAGTATTTAAAAAAATATTAGACGATGGTTATTTCAAAAAACCACCGTCTATTATGTGTCGTAGTAGACCATATTTTTAATAGTGATTCTTGTATAAATACCCCCTTGGGGTCACATTGCAAGGGGCTCTCGATTTTAAATACAAGTGCAATTATTCTCTTATGGTGTTCCAATATTTTCTCTAAGTTCTACAGTAGTGTTGGCCAGTCAAAACGGTTGTTCGTAAAACCAACAAGCACCATTTTGAGTTTTTTTTTTTCAGCTTGTATACATGAAATTGCGGCAAAACAATTAGCCATCATATAATTTTGTCAAGTGTGATTACTATTCTTTTTATATTGTTTGATATCATGGTAGTTACATTTACTAATTTTGTTTAGCAATTACTCTGTATCATTAATGATTAATTAACTAGTAACAATTTCAACAATTTCAGAAATCACAAATTTGTAATTATAATAGCTAGCACCACTTTCATCCTCTTGATTAATTAACGAGCAACATATAAATGCAAACAGAGAATACAATAGTGATGATAGAAACTTCAGATTGACCTTCTTTCTCGAGGTCGCTGTCGGAATCGAGAGGCTGGAACTCGACGATGCGGGAGGTGCGATAGTGGACGCCGAGAAAGTTGGAGTTGGAAACGATGCCGAAGGACTTGTAATTCTCGATGATGGTTCCATTTTTTCCCACTGTGAGAAATTTCGATGACGGCTGCAGCTCGGTTGAGAAACGTCAACGACGATTGCGACTACTGTGGATAGAACTCGACGACGGCTACAGCTACTGTGGAGAGAAGTTGGCGACGGTGTTGTGGAGAGAAGTTGACGATGGTATTGTGGATAGAGATCGATGACGACAATGGAGGTGGAGAGAAACCAATGATGCAGGCTATGGCGGTGGCAATCGATGGATGTTGTGGCTTTGGGAGAGTGTATCGGCTACGGTAGACGAAAAAGAATATTGGATTCGCACGAAATATGTTTTGTCTAAATTTTGTATACTTAAGCTAGG
The DNA here is from genome assembly GCF_003576645.1 of Ipomoea triloba. Classification (NCBI taxonomy): domain Eukaryota; kingdom Viridiplantae; phylum Streptophyta; class Magnoliopsida; order Solanales; family Convolvulaceae; genus Ipomoea; species Ipomoea triloba. Next base: position 4,377,457 of record NC_044921.1, on the reverse strand, counting down.
GTTAATTGGTATATACGGCGGTTATTTGGTATAACCGTCGTATATACCAATAAACAAATAAAAATTACAAATATTATATAGTCGTTTAGCGTATACAATGTTAAAATTATTTAAAAATATAAAATATAGTATATACTACGGTTATAACAAAACTGCCCTATACAATATAAATTTAAAAATTATTTTTTATAGTATATACGGCGGTTATTGTATAACCACCATATATACTCTAAATATTTTTTAAAAAATTAAAAATATATATATATTATTTACGACGGTTATTGATATACCCACCGTATATACCTAAATAACAAAAAATAAATCAAACTAAATTAATGTATATATGGCGGTCCTTTAATAAAAATGTTTATACAGCAGTTCAATATATAACCGCCTTATATATAAATAAAAAATTTTTTAAAAAAATACATTATAGTATTTACGATGGTTAATTAATTAACCATCGTATATACGTAAAGTAACAAAAAATTAAAAAAATTCCATTAGGGTGTATACGGTGGTTAATTATATAATCGCCGTATATACATCAATTTAAAAAAAAATTAAATTAAGTTATATACGGCGTTTATTTAATAACTGTCGTCTATTAAGTTCCGTAGTATATATTAGACGGTGATTGTGTACAGTACTGCCGTCTATAAAGTGACATAGTATATATTATACGGCAGTTATGTACAAAACCGTCGTCTATTAAGTGACGTAGTATATATTAGATGGCGATTATGTACAAAATCGTTGTCTATTAAGTGACATAGTATTTAAAAAAAATATTAGACGGCGGTTATTTCAAAAAACCGACATCTATTAAGTGTCGTAGTAGATCATATTTTTAGTAGTGGTAGTGTTCCATTAAGAACATATTTGAGATCTATCATTATAATGTAGTTGCATTATAGTTGTGAAAATTAACATATAGTATTTTGAAAATGAAATTGTAGCATTGTGAAAATGAACCTAACGATAAAAATGTTATCGGTGTATATTTGATAAGTAATAGTAATAGTCTCAGTACAAGAGCTTTGTGTGTTCCCCTCCTCTTCAACCAAGTCCACTACTTATACTATAGATGCAACGACTCTTCTTCTGGTGAGTGTAACAAACTCATAATGACGCGTCTATACTAAGTGTAGGGTAATAACAATATGGAGCCGCTGGAGTAATTCTTCTCTTCAATGTGTCGTGTCGGTGTAACAGGTGACCGTTTGACTTCCCTGCGTCCGCTTGTCAGTTTGTGGTTCGGGTCGGATGCCTATCCAATTACCCTGTCACCAGCCCCCCATTCCCTAGCCAGCGAGAAAGTGGTCTAAGTAGCCTGGGAGTAATAACTTGTATCAAGCATATATCTTTTAATAGGAATCAAATTCTAATATTATAAGGAAAGATTTCTTTTATATTTTCAAAATATTTCCTAAATCTTCAAAATATTTTCCATTCCTTTTATATGTTTCTTTTTTCATATAAAACTCTTCGCCATCAATTACTTAGTGCTCCCTCAATCTTTCCTCCACATTATTTTTTCCTGGTACATTTCTTTCCTCGTACTCTTTTATTATTGCAATTTTATATATATTCTTTTTTTTTTCTTCGAAACCCTGGCAAAATGTGGTCGAGGCCAACCGTGGTCGAGGCATGGCCTCGGCCAATTGTGGCCGAGGCGCAACCTCGGCCATTTTTTTTTTTGAAAATCGAAGTTTTTTTTTTTTTTTTTTTTTTTTGCAGGATCTCATGGACCTAAAGAAAACAAGTAAAGAGATGCCAAAACGTCGCTCAAGACGCCTGATGGAGCAAGCTAGGCTCGAAAAGCTGAAGAATAGGAAGATCATGCTCGACGGTCCTGAAGTTGGGGATACCCTTAAAGATCCTTTAGCGATTCTTTCCGACGGAGAGGAAGGGGCCATTGTGCCCTATGAACCGAAACAGGAAAAGGATTCTCCTCTCAATTCGGATTATGACTTTGATTGCGCGCAGTCTTGGTCTGAGATGAAGGAGTTGATCGAACATAGTTCCCCTACAGCTGCTCCCCTAGCTGTGATTCCTCTCCGGGATGGAGAGCGTCCCCTTTCATCTAAATATTTTCCTACCATCTCTCCTTAGGCAAAATCCGAATCCACCGAGTGTACTCCTCGTCATCTAAAGTAAAAGGGATGAAATACCATGTGATACTAAATGTACGCTCAAGGCTAATTTTGTATTGGAACGGTTATAAATAAAATATTTGTTTTGGTGCTCGCCTTTTTCGTTCGCAATTCCTTTGTTTTCCTTGGTCATGGCGAGGCACAGCCTCGGCTGCCTTCTTCTTCTTTTTTCTTTTTATTTGTATGCACGCGTGTAACACCCCTAACTTTCAGGCTGAGATAAGCAATAAACTTAAGGCAAAAGCTATCAAATCTCAACGCTAATAATATAAATGCGGAAGCGATAACTAAACTAACAGGGGCTGCTACGCCACATCCGGACTAACCATAACCTAGATGCTAAGGCGAATTCAACATCCATCTCCTCAAAAGTCAAACAGAATCTAATCAAGTCATTACAGACATAAATCTAAGGCACGCAAGCCCAATGTCTAAACACCTCCAACAATCACTAAGCTAAGCATAATAGAAGAAGTAGAACTACCGCTAGCACTCTCTCGTGCAGAATCTACTCCATACCTGGAAAACAGCTAGAAATATTAGCAAAGAAATGCTAAGTAATCCTCCACTCACACTCGTGAGAAATACAATAGTATAGCATAGCTTTGTAAATAGATTTTACACACGCATATAGAATATATGCCAACGAAACTATCCTTTGTTTAAAAACCAGATGACTCAACAACAATAGGCTGAATGAATCATAAACCAAGGATACCTCAGCGAATTCAATATCAGAGAATGAATCCACAATACCATAGTTCCATAATAAGATACTCAACCAAAGCACAAGCTCAACTGAACAACTCAAGTGAAACCAACCAATCAACAACTTCACACAACTCCCTTCAAGTGACCTAAACCACGAAACATAGGATAAGCTCCAAACCAAAAACCTCCCAACCATAACATAAATAACATACCACAGAGGCATATAACTTATAAGCCCAATCAAAGAGGCATAAAAGCCCAACCACAGAGACATATGAGCCCAATCACAGAGGCATAAAAGCCCAATCACAGAGGCGTACAAGCCCAATCACAGAGACATATGATGCCCAATCATAGAGGCATACTCAATCACATAGGCATAAGATGCCTAATCACAGAGGCATACAATGCCCAACCACAAAGGCATACAATGCCCAATTAACTCCCTCCCATACTAATAGATACATGTAGAGTCGTAGCTCGAATAACCACTCTCCAAAGGGTATACAAGACTCAAGAAGCCAAAGAATTACTCACGAGAGTTCAAGACGTCAACATATCAAACTCATGTTTATTTCCAAAGGAATTACTCATACCAAGGAATACTCAGATTCAGAACATGAATAACAGGACATCATGCTCAGAACATTAACCAAAGAATCAACCAACAATACTCGATCAATAATCCAAGATAAATGACCAACAACCATGACCCAATACTCAATAATCGGGGTAGTATACTCAACAACATATTCAGAATATACTCAAGAATCAAATGTGAAATTAACCATCAGAGTCATTAGATCACAAAACAGCTATTGGAATCAGAGAAGGAATTGACCTGGCGGAACACACCAGACAGCCACTCCCTTCCACAAGAAGGGGTGGACCATCCCCACAGACTGCACCCTTCCGCCGAACCCCACCACCATTACACTTACGGAAGACCCCAACTGGACACATTATACCACTGAGATGCACCACAAGAGCAATACCAATGCATAGAACCCAGACTCAGAACAGAATACACGATAGCTCATTCCAGTACCCAGAATATGATCAAATTAGTCATTTCAGAAGGCAAATAACACATGAAATCCATCAAGACAATAACCAATCATACCAAGGATCAAGAATAGCTAACACAATCCAAAGATCTACAAGATAGGCTCAATGATCCAACAAAACACAGGCTATTCCCAAGAAATAATCCACAGGATTCCACAATACACCAAAACACATATATATGAGAGTGAAAGTAGATTTAGTGAGACATAGAGGGTTACCTCTATACTAGTTTCTCCAAACACAAACTCCTAGCTCACCCAATCAAGCCTCCATCATCACCATTAGGGGTGGGAATAGGCCAGGCCCCTTCATAGGGGCCTACGGCCTGGCCTACTTAGGGCCTAGTATGGCCTAGCCTATTTAGTAAAAAGGTCAGGCTTAGGCCTAATTAAAAGCCTATTTAGTTAAATAGGCCTAGGCCTATATTTAAAAGCCCGGCCTACAAGCCCGCAGGCCTAGCCTATTTATATATTTATATTTAATATTTAATTATTATATATTACATTTTAGATCTAATATATTTTTATATTTATAATTTAACCACAATAAATAAATAAATAAATAAATAAATAAATATATATATATATATATATATATATATATATATATATATATATATATATATATA
>NC_044921.1:4361156-4372608 GCF_003576645.1 Ipomoea triloba | reverse complement strand
GAATTTTTTTTTTTTTTTTTTTTTTTTTGCAGGATCTCATGGACCTAAAGAAAACAAGTAAAGAGATGCCAAAACGTCGCTCAAGACGCCTGATGGAGCAAGCTAGGCTCGAAAAGCTGAAGAATAGGAAGATCATGCTCGACGGTCCTGAAGTTGGGGATACCCTTAAAGATCCTTTAGCGATTCTTTCCGACGGAGAGGAAGGGGCCATTGTGCCCTATGAACCGAAACAGGAAAAGGATTCTCCTCTCAATTCGGATTATGACTTTGATTGCGCGCAGTCTTGGTCTGAGATGAAGGAGTTGATCGAACATAGTTCCCCTACAGCTGCTCCCCTAGCTGTGATTCCTCTCCGGGATGGAGAGCGTCCCCTTTCATCTAAATATTTTCCTACCATCTCTCCTTAGGCAAAATCCGAATCCACCGAGTGTACTCCTCGTCATCTAAAGTAAAAGGGATGAAATACCATGTGATACTAAATGTACGCTCAAGGCTAATTTTGTATTGGAACGGTTATAAATAAAATATTTGTTTTGGTGCTCGCCTTTTTCGTTCGCAATTCCTTTGTTTTCCTTGGTCATGGCGAGGCACAGCCTCGGCTGCCTTCTTCTTCTTTTTTCTTTTTATTTGTATGCACGCGTGTAACACCCCTAACTTTCAGGCTGAGATAAGCAATAAACTTAAGGCAAAAGCTATCAAATCTCAACGCTAATAATATAAATGCGGAAGCGATAACTAAACTAACAGGGGCTGCTACGCCACATCCGGACTAACCATAACCTAGATGCTAAGGCGAATTCAACATCCATCTCCTCAAAAGTCAAACAGAATCTAATCAAGTCATTACAGACATAAATCTAAGGCACGCAAGCCCAATGTCTAAACACCTCCAACAATCACTAAGCTAAGCATAATAGAAGAAGTAGAACTACCGCTAGCACTCTCTCGTGCAGAATCTACTCCATACCTGGAAAACAGCTAGAAATATTAGCAAAGAAATGCTAAGTAATCCTCCACTCACACTCGTGAGAAATACAATAGTATAGCATAGCTTTGTAAATAGATTTTACACACGCATATAGAATATATGCCAACGAAACTATCCTTTGTTTAAAAACCAGATGACTCAACAACAATAGGCTGAATGAATCATAAACCAAGGATACCTCAGCGAATTCAATATCAGAGAATGAATCCACAATACCATAGTTCCATAATAAGATACTCAACCAAAGCACAAGCTCAACTGAACAACTCAAGTGAAACCAACCAATCAACAACTTCACACAACTCCCTTCAAGTGACCTAAACCACGAAACATAGGATAAGCTCCAAACCAAAAACCTCCCAACCATAACATAAATAACATACCACAGAGGCATATAACTTATAAGCCCAATCAAAGAGGCATAAAAGCCCAACCACAGAGACATATGAGCCCAATCACAGAGGCATAAAAGCCCAATCACAGAGGCGTACAAGCCCAATCACAGAGACATATGATGCCCAATCATAGAGGCATACTCAATCACATAGGCATAAGATGCCTAATCACAGAGGCATACAATGCCCAACCACAAAGGCATACAATGCCCAATTAACTCCCTCCCATACTAATAGATACATGTAGAGTCGTAGCTCGAATAACCACTCTCCAAAGGGTATACAAGACTCAAGAAGCCAAAGAATTACTCACGAGAGTTCAAGACGTCAACATATCAAACTCATGTTTATTTCCAAAGGAATTACTCATACCAAGGAATACTCAGATTCAGAACATGAATAACAGGACATCATGCTCAGAACATTAACCAAAGAATCAACCAACAATACTCGATCAATAATCCAAGATAAATGACCAACAACCATGACCCAATACTCAATAATCGGGGTAGTATACTCAACAACATATTCAGAATATACTCAAGAATCAAATGTGAAATTAACCATCAGAGTCATTAGATCACAAAACAGCTATTGGAATCAGAGAAGGAATTGACCTGGCGGAACACACCAGACAGCCACTCCCTTCCACAAGAAGGGGTGGACCATCCCCACAGACTGCACCCTTCCGCCGAACCCCACCACCATTACACTTACGGAAGACCCCAACTGGACACATTATACCACTGAGATGCACCACAAGAGCAATACCAATGCATAGAACCCAGACTCAGAACAGAATACACGATAGCTCATTCCAGTACCCAGAATATGATCAAATTAGTCATTTCAGAAGGCAAATAACACATGAAATCCATCAAGACAATAACCAATCATACCAAGGATCAAGAATAGCTAACACAATCCAAAGATCTACAAGATAGGCTCAATGATCCAACAAAACACAGGCTATTCCCAAGAAATAATCCACAGGATTCCACAATACACCAAAACACATATATATGAGAGTGAAAGTAGATTTAGTGAGACATAGAGGGTTACCTCTATACTAGTTTCTCCAAACACAAACTCCTAGCTCACCCAATCAAGCCTCCATCATCACCATTAGGGGTGGGAATAGGCCAGGCCCCTTCATAGGGGCCTACGGCCTGGCCTACTTAGGGCCTAGTATGGCCTAGCCTATTTAGTAAAAAGGTCAGGCTTAGGCCTAATTAAAAGCCTATTTAGTTAAATAGGCCTAGGCCTATATTTAAAAGCCCGGCCTACAAGCCCGCAGGCCTAGCCTATTTATATATTTATATTTAATATTTAATTATTATATATTACATTTTAGATCTAATATATTTTTATATTTATAATTTAACCACAATAAATAAATAAATAAATAAATAAATAAATATATATATATATATATATATATATATATATATATATATATATATATATATAATTTCAGGTGCGGCCGTGCTCTCCCGTGCGGCCGTGCGGTCACACACCACTCAATGTTACGAAATACACCACTCAATGTTAAGAAACACACCACAGTGAAACACACCACAATGTTAAGAAACACACCACAGTGCATATTTGTGTAGTGTGTTTCTTAACATTGAGTGGTGTATTTCGTAACATTTAGTGGTGTGAACCGCACGGGAGAGCACGGCCGCACTTGATCATGACTCTATATATATATATATATATATATATATATATATATATATTGTATGCATAACTACAACCCTAATTCCTAATACCCAAATCTCAAATACGACTTACTAATTAGTAAACCGTGTTAGATATTACTAGTTACTACTACTATTATGCTGAATTGCTAATAATTAGTGTTATTTAATTACTAGTAATAATTCTGCTAGTTGTTTAGTGTTTATAGTTTACTAGCAATTAGTAAAGTAGTAATACTAATGTAATATGAGCCTACTAGTAATTGATTGCAAGATTTATAGATTTGTAGTAATACTAGTAATTAGTAAACAATGTATTGTTGAATTTTGTATCACGAACTTTTACTTATTAAACTTGTGGTGTTGGATATTGTATTATGAAATATGAACTTATGGTTTTGCCATTCATAATGAAATATGAACTTAGGTATTTTTTGTAAATTTTTTACATGTATACTTTAAAAGGCTTTAAAATGTAGGTCTTAAATAGGTTCAAAGCCTATTTAGGATCCTTTTTAAAGGCCTATATGTTAAATAGGCTTTTAAAAAGGCTTCAGGCCAGGCCAGGCCAACTGTAGGCTCAGGCTTGAGCCTAAAAAAAAGCCTACATACAGGCTCAGGCCTAGGCTCAGGCTATAGATTTCCATCGCAAGCCCAGGCCTAATTTTCTAAAGCCCGGCTCGGCCTAGCCGATTTCCACCCCTAATCACCATGATCATCTTGACCCAAGAAATACCCCAAAGAAATCATAAGGAATTATAAAGACTAAGGAAATGTAGAATGAAATGCAATCTAACAATGATCTAACTCTACCCTAGCTTAGGAATCCTTAAAAGAGTAGTCTTGACTTGAATCCTTGCTAGGAAGAAAAGATGATTTGTGTAGGGCTTTAGGGATGAAGAAAATGGCGTGTGGAATAGTAGGGTAGGAGAAAGAGAAGACTAGATCAATTAATTAATAGAAAGCTTTTATATGAATTCCACAAAATCTATACATACATAATGTATGTAGCATTAGGGTAATTAAATAATTAAATGAGATATGGGCTCTTATAATATAAATGGGCTAAGCCTTATTCAAGAATTAATTAAATAAATAGTTTCACCTTTTGAAGTAAAATAGAATGACATGCCATAATGTCAATAGTTATGCCGTCCAAAACCGACGCTGTTTTTTTTTTTTTTTTACTTTTTTTTTTAGTAAACATATTGGCCTGAAATGTGGAACACAAACTCTACATTCACATACACTATACTCTACATTCACAATTTGTAAACTCCATATTCACACATTACAGGATTATATGTTTAGTAACTATATTACCACTGTTATGCATTCACACATTCAAAACTCTATATTCACAGGTCCTATACTCCATATTCACAACTTGAGAACTCCGCGTTCACACATTACAGGGCTACAAGTTGCTAGAACTTCTTAACTCTATTACAGATTCACACATGCATAATCTACATTCACGATTTCTATACTCCATATTCACAATTTGAAACCTCCACATTCACACATTTTTGGGCAACTCTACGTTCACACAATCATAAGTCTACATTCACGATTTCTATACTCTACATTCACACTTTGAAACCTCTATATTCACACATTTTTGGACAACTCTATATTCAGCAATATGTTTACTAATTAAAAAAAACAAAAAACAAAAAAAAAAAAAAAAGAAGAAGAAGACAAAACGACGTAGTTTTGGACCCAGGTCCACCTTGGTCCACAGCATAATTTGCGCCATAGTGTAGAAATTCTAAAGAGGATGAATAAATTTTGATTTATCAAACTTCAACACCTTATTCAAGTCACAAGAATCTTAAAATTAAAATTTACAGTAGTAAAAATTCATCGTAATTTTACAACTCTTATCAATCCTAAATACCAAGAATCTTAAAATCAAAATCTTCGGTGGTGATAAATTCTCATAATTTTACAACTTTATCAAACCTCAAGACCTTATTCAAGTAACAAAAATCTTAAAATCAACATTTTCGGTAGAGATAAATCCACATAATTTTACAACTGTATCAAATGTTAAGATCTTATTCAAGTAACACGAAACTTAAAATCGAAATTCTCAGTGATAATAAATTATACTCTCTCTGTCTCATTTTACTGTCTTATTTACTATTCATTGGTCAAACTACTTTTTCATCATTGCTTATTTTCTTTAGTAATTTTTTATTATTTTTAAATTTAATTTTTTGTGTTTAATAATACTTTTAATGTAGTTTCTAAATATATAAATTTTATATATTAATGCTAAACTTAATATTATTAAAAATTGGATTAAAAATAACTTTAATCAAACCTCATTAAACGAACCAGACAACCAAAATGGGACAGGAGGTGGTAATAATTTTTACAACTTTATCAAACCTCAAGACCTTATTTGAGTAACAAAAATCTTTAAATGAAAATTCTCAGTGACATCAACTCATAATAATTTTACAGCTTTCCAACAAATCAATAAATTCTGTTGTGAATGACCCATCACTAATAACCTCATTATTCACGCACAAGAATGTTGTCATAAAAATGACAACTGACAAGAACTCACACATGGAATGTACACTCCATATATCATATGATCAAACAACTGTAGCATCTTTATATATACACATAGAAACAAACTAATGATAAAATAGGAATATTCAAAAACTTGTGAAGCAAATATGTTTCTTTTGAGTTGTGAAGCACACATGCAGGTGGTTGAGATTTGAAATCATGAAATATTCTTCTTGTATGCCAACAAATTACTTATAAAAGTGAAGAACTTTTTCTATATTTTATCACAAAAGTGATTATAAAGCCAACTTGTGGATTATTATAAATCAAATAGAGCAAACTATTCGTATATTATCATCGATGAAACATAATCTAGATTATGTACAATTTATGCACAAGTAAGAATAAAGTTAAAACATAGAAATCCAATAAGGAACTTTAGTCAACCAATCACTACCTTAGCTTTGTTGATTTTGTGATCAATGTGAATTAATGTGAACCTCTCAATAACACAAGTTTCCATATTAAAGTTTTATATATCAAAAAGTGAATCATGTCGAAGAATATAATCTTCAATCGATGTTGGCATTTAGCGTTCATATTATAAATTTCTTTTTAAATAATATGAATTACATTAAGAAAAAAGTATTAATAAATATTATCACAAAATTCTATGTTAAAATTTTTTTTCAAACAAGTGAATCATGTCGAAGACGATCGAATTTAGCCTATACCGACGTGATCGTCTGGCGATCAAGAATTTTCTTTTGGGTCTGAATAGCCAATTAGTGAATAGATCTTTTGACAAAATGACCCTTTGTTTAAAATTAATTCACAAATAAAACAACACAAAATTGAATGCACAATAATATAAAGAGGCTAAAATAATATTTTCCTATATATAATTATTTATGAAAAGTTATTTTTTCATGTTTTGGAGTTATTTGGTGATCAAGTTTTTCAAAAAACAATTATACTAACTTTTGAAAACATACTCAAAATGATGTTTGAAAAGTCATTACCTAATGTTCAATTTCAATAATTATTTCGATTTTATTATTACCTTTTCGTACATATGGCATAACTTTTTTTCCAATTATCAGCTGTTAAACTCTTTGTTTTTTCAATAATGTATTTTTTTGGATATTAAAGATGGTAGAAATTAAAGGAGATGTTTCAAGAAATTATCCAAACAAAAACCTGTATAATACCGACAAATACTTATTTAAAAATTACTGTCATTACCCGAGAGAGTTAATTACCGGTTTGGTCCCTCGACTATTGGAATTTTAACACTTTGGTCCTCAACAATTTTTCACCACTTTGGTGTTAAACAACCGTTAAATCGAGACTGGATTTGTAATTTTGCTATAGTCAAGGGACCATTTCGGTAATTAATTTTTTACTAAAATGGTCCCTTGACTATAATGAAATTACCAATTTGGTCCCGATTTAACGGATATCAAACGGTAAAATAAACGGAGGACCAAATTGATTAATTTTTTCAAAGTCGATGACTTAATTATGTAAAAAAAATTATCGAGGACCGAAGTCGTGAAATCCCAATAGTCGAGGGACCAAATCGGTAATTAACTCAAAAAGGAATATGGAATTCGGGTTTCTCCTTTGAGGTTCTAGTCGGCAACCATTTGAATGGTCGCTGGTGCATTGTTTATATTAAGGGAGGTGCGGTGCTGGATGGAAAGAAAAGTGAAAGAGTTGAGAATTAGGTTTTACATAGGTTAAGTGCACCTGCATGAGCAGTAGTATGTCAGTGCAAGTCTCGTGCGTTGAAACCCTAGGATGGAAAGTGAAGTGAAATTATCCTTCATTGCCCTATTTGATTATAAAAATAATTAAAAAGGAAGGAGTAAATTTTTAGAGTTGGATGAAGAAAAGAAAGAAAGAAATTATTTTGCACATAACATTTTAAACTATTTTAAAAAATTGACAAGAATTCTTTATAAGAAAGACTTATAAATAGCAATATTGAAAAAAACTTTTAGGTGCCCCCAAGTAATCAGGAGCGCCTAGGTACATGATTTTTTTTATAAATAAAATTTTATTTTTATTTTTTAAAAAATTAACCTAAAATTGTAAATACCTAATTACCTAAAAAACATCTATAAGATTATAATTGATTAATATAATAATAAATTGTATACAACTTTAAAGAATTACAAGTCAAAACTTAAAAGTTAAAACACAATTTTACAAATTCACAACTCACAACTCACAACTTCAAGTGGTCAAGTAGTCAAATTTAGATGAGCACAAAACAAAACAAAGCAAATTTACCTTTGAGATTTCCATGAAAAATGCCATTTCCTTCCAAATATTATCTAAGTTATGAGAATCATCACCATTATTTTGCTCACTACCATCATCCCCGACCTGTGTCAGGTTATAACAGAAGTGAACTAAAAGCACACCATACCTACAGGAATATACTTAATTACTGCCCAGGAGTTTGCTTCATGTTCCATTTGTGTACAATGACACAATGTTGTATTGGTTATTCTTTTTCTTGTCTCAGGTAACGAATCTGTTAACAAACATTTAAAATTAAATACGCACTAAGTGAATGAGTGCATTTTCTGCAGGCTACTACTCACATACATTAACAAAAGTATAATAAAATATTTTTTATGTGCATTTTATTTTTTGGAAAACTTGTTAAATTCTAATATGCCCTTTTCTAAATTTTCAATTGAACACCAAAAGTTTATTGAAACTATTTTCTTGTAACTCCAATCCCTATTGCAACAATATGCTTACATTTGGTATTAGAGTATATTTATCTCTGTCTAGTTGTTCAAATTGATTATGTTTTGCAATAGTATGTCCTGAAAATACTGCAAATATCCTATTTATATGCAATTTGATATAAAATGTTTGTTGTACATGCATATTCGTATTCTGTTGTATATATCATTCCAGAATAATTTTCTAATAAATGTATATATAAATATAAGGATATGCGTGTAAATATATATTTATATATTGTACAGTACAAAAAAAAAAAGGAAGAGTTAATTATCGGTTTGGTCCCTCGACTATTGGAATTTCACCACTTTGGTCCTCAACAGTTTTTCTTGCTCAATTAAGTCCTCGACTTTGAAAAAATTAACTAATTTGGACATTTGGTCGTCCGTTTATTTTGGTGTTAAACAACCATTAAATCGGGACTGGATTGGTAATTTTGCTATAGTCAACGGACCATTTCAGTAATTAATTTTTTACTAAAATGGTCCCTTGACTATAATGAAATTACCAATTACCAATTTGGTCCCAATTTAACGGATATTAAACGGTAAAATAAACGGAGGACCAAATTGATTAATTTTTTTAAAATCGAGGATTTAATTAGGCAAGAAAAATTATCAAGGACCGAAGTCGTGAAATCCCAATAGTCGAGGGACCAAATCGGTAATTAACTCAAAAAGGAATATGGAAATTCGGGTTTCTCCTTTGAGGTTTTAGCCGACAACCATTCGAATGGTCGCTGGTGCGCCTCTCTTTCAGGCAACCTCGACCGTCGTTGGGCGGCAGAGAAACAACGAAATCATTAAAAAAGAAACAAAAAACCTGGCCACCGGATTTGTTTGCCAACTTTTGGGCTCCGATTTGTCGATCGGGTCTGGTCCCGTGACAGCGACGGCGAAGCAGGGTTTCCCGGCGGTGGCGTCGTCGTTGCTGCTCTTTCCGGCGAACGGCGAGGCTGGCAGATGATGCGGCTGGGGACGGTAGAGGAATGGTGGCGCTGAGTCTCAAGATGGCGAGCAACGTCGGCTGCGACCAGCCTCTCTTCCGATTCGGTGATCTCTCTCTCCTTTGGCTTTGATTTGCAGCTGCTAGGTTTAATGTTTTTGTTAAGCATTAAGAAGCTGATAAAGGGAAGTTGGACCGTGATTTTTTTATTAATTCTTTGTTTATTTAATTAATTGGGCATACTATTTGCATTGTGTATATTAAGGGCGGCGCGGTGCTAGATGGAAAGAAAAGTGAAAGAGTTGAGAATTAGGTTTTACATAGGTTAAGTGCACATGCACGAGCAGTAGTATCTCTGTGCTGGTCTCGTGCGTCGAAACCCCTAGGATGGAAATTGAAGTGAAATTATCCTTCATTCATCCCCTATTTAATTATAAAAATAATTGAAAAGGAAGGAGTAAATTTTTAGAGTTATGAAGAAAAGAAAGAAAGAAATTATTTTGCACATAACCTTTGAGATTTTCATGGAAAATGCCATTTCCTTCCAAATATCATCTAAGTTATGAGAATCATCACCATTATTTTGCTCACTACCATCATCCCCGACCTGTGTCAGGTTATGACAGTAGCATATATATAAAAGAACAGAACAAAAGTGAACTAAAAGCACACCATACCGTACAAGAATATACTTAATTACTGCCCAGGAGCTAAGTCTGCTTCATGTTCCATTTGTGTACAATGACACAATTTTGTATTGGTTATTCTTTTTCTTGTCTCAGGTAACCAATATGATAACAAAAATTTAAAATTAAATACAAACTATGTAAATGAGTGTGCATAAAGAGTCACAAAATCTTTTTTTAAAAAAATAATCATTAGACAACTAAAAAAAAAAATTAATCAAGCCCAATTTCAAATCATTCCATCCCATCTTTACCCATCCACTTAGTAACATTACATTAATTAATAATATTAAGACTAGAGTAAAAAATTAGAGTGAGTGAACAATAATTATTCAAAACACGCACAATAAATGTGATAAAGTGACTATATGAAAAATTTACCAAATTAATGCATGTTAGAAAGACTTGCATTCGCTTTTGGGTTATTCACACATTTAAGTCACTTTTTCATAATACTTGAATGCCCTTTAATTTTTCAAATACATGAGAAAAAGTAATGTTAGCAGTTGCCGAGAAGAAAGAGAGAAAATAACAACGATTGTGAAGCAATAGACTTAGATAAGGGTGGTGCGGCAGCGGATGGAAAGCGAAGTGAAAGAGTTGAGAACTAGATTGTGTAGGTTAAGTGCACCTGCAAGGGAAGTCAAATGCTCGTGCACCGAAACTCTAGGATGGAAAACGAAGTGAATTTACTCTTGATTCAATCCGTATTTAATTATAAAAATAATTAAAAAGGAATTCGTAAATTTTTAGAGTTGGATGAAGAAAAGAAAGAAAGAAATTAATTCGCACATAACATTTTAAACTATTTTAAGATATTGACTAGAATCCTTTAAAAGAAATGTAACATTTTTCATTAAGAAAAATGATTATGGTGCAAGTTAGTATGGCCTTCAACGATCATTAAGTGGTGTCATAATTAGTATTGTAACGATTGTAACGAAAACCGTTACAAAGTCTATATTGATGGCATATATATAGACTATAAAATGATAGGTCCCTCACTGCACAGGTCATTGTCTTTTGGCAAACTATACACCATCTATACTGAACCTTTGAACAAGTGGGAGACACTATGCATACTACTACAGCAACTACAGCAGATCAAAGGCAATTCTAAGGAACAACTATGGCCGGAGGTTAGTCATATTTGCAACAATATGCTTACATTTGGTATCAGAGTCTATTTATCTCTGTCTAGTTGTTCAAATTGATTATGTTTTGCAACAGTATGTCCTGAAAATACTGCAAATATCCTATTTATATGCAATTTGAAATAAAATGTTTGTTGTACATGCATATTCGTATTCTGTTGTATATATCATTCCAAAATAATTTTCTAGTAAATGTATATATACATATATAGGATATGCGTGTAAATATATATTTATATATTGTTCAGTACAAAAAAAAAAAAAAAAAAAAAAAAAAAAAAAAAAAAAA
>NC_044921.1:4351389-4360665 GCF_003576645.1 Ipomoea triloba | reverse complement strand
AAAAAAAAAAAAAAAAAAAAAAAAAAAAAAAAAAAAAAAAGGAAGAGTTAAGTACCGGTTTGGTCCGTCGACTATTGGAATTTCACCACTTTGGTCCTCAATAATTTTTCTTGCTCAATTAAGTCCTCGACTTTGAAAACATTAACCAATTTGGTCCTCCGTTTATTTTGGTGTTAAACAACCGTTAAATCGGGACTGGATTGGTAATTTTGCTATCGTCGATGGACCATTTCGGTAATTAATTTTTGACTGAAATGGTCCCTTGACTATAATGAAATTACCAATTTGGTCCCGATTTAACGGATATCAAACGGTAAAATAAACGGAGGACCAAATTAGTTTATTTTTTCAAAGTCGAGGACTTAATTAGGCAAGAAAAATTGTCGAGGGTCAAAGTGGTGAAATCCTAATAGTCAAGGGACCAAATCGGTAATTAACTCTTACCCGAGATGTATCATATAACTATGTCTGCGTACTATATCATTAACTATGCGTTTGGTTCATAAAATATATCAAGAATGAAATAGTATTTCTAAAAATATAAATATTTTTTTGTTTGATAAGTTATTCCGAGAGGGGCCTAACATTAAGCTATTCTTGATGTTAAAGGAATGATTTTCTTTTTTGTAATACCTAATTTATCCATATTTGTTATGTATTATAAATGTATTCTATAACATTAACCACATCTTCCCGTGAGACCCTTCATAAATGCACACAAGTTACTACATGAATGTCTACAATCTAGTGATTAGAAAAACGCGTTGTGACAATTTGGTCTTTTTACACCTCTTCCAATGAGACCCTTCGTAAATGCACACAAGTTACTACACGAATGTATACAATCTAGTGACTAGAAAAACGCGTAGTGACAATTTGGTCTTTTTGCATCTAGGTCAAATTTAAGGTGTGTGGTTTTCCTTCTTAAAGTGCGTGGGTTTTGTGCTTAAGGTGAGTGATTTTGGTACTGTGTGGCTTAAGGTGCATCATGTGCAAGTTGAAAACTTAAGTGCGTCGATATAAAGCTTTAGGTGTGTGGTTTTCTTTCTTAAGGTGCGTTGTTTGTGTGCTTAAGGTCCGTCAATTGTTGAAACTTACGTCTGGCTAAAGCTTTAGATGCGTGATTTTCCTTCTTATGGTGTGTTGTTTTTCTTCTTAAGGTGCGTGATTTGTACACTTAATGTGTGTCAGTTGCTAAAACTTAATGTGCGTTTTTTTGTGCGTGTTAACCGCACGGAGATATATATTTGCACCTGATCTACTCCCTATATATATATATATATATATATATATTGGTGTGAGGATAATTTTGTCTTTTAAATGCTTATTGCATTTGTATCCCTTAATTTAATCAAATATTATAATACAATATTGAAGTCTATTACTTCTACGAACCAAACAATGCAATGAAATTTCTATTATATTCATTGCATATTCTATTCTGTATGGAATATGATTTCTATCCCCTAAAATTCATTTTCTGAACCAAACATGCTATATAAAGGACAATTCACAGAACTCCTAGGAAAAGAGAATCTTGGTAAAATTGAAGTTCACATCTTTGCCCTTGTTTATCCAACATATGATTAAAAGACAATTCATGTGGTTCTTTTAAAAAGAGTGGTCGAATGGATAGAATATGATTTTCATACATAAAGGTCAAAGTTATTACAAAGTGGAACTAATTAGTTACAGAACAACTACAATTTTTATATGTCTAAATTAAATTGCCTATAATCGTTCGTCTCAAACTAAGAAGATCGATAACTTATATCCTAACCAATTTTGTTGGGTAGCTCTTGAGGTTTGAATTTTTACTGGTGGGTGTTGGAGTGACGATAGCCATGCGTCTCAAAAAGTATTCTTATCTGATCTCCAGTGCAAATGGCAGCAACAACTAAGATGTTTGTGGGACGAATGTAGACGTAATGAATGATAAATCAACTATTCTTAACACAATTTACGCTCCATATATGACTTCTGTGGATGCTGAGTCCATATTCATTTATTTGTTGTAATGGATTCTGATATATAGCAGAAAACGATGGTAATTATATGTATATGTTCTATTTTAATTTGGGCACTACAAATATAAACTTCGTGTATGCATGTATGTCCATGTGATGTTGAATTTAATGATGGATGATACGAAAGAGATGTAATTCCACACATTGGATCAATATAAATTTATTTTGTGAAGGGGATTCCACACATTGGATCAATATAAATTTATTTTGTGAAGGGGTGTAATTGTTTGAAAATGTTAGGAGATGTCTATTCCACACATTGGATCAATATGAAAATGTTAGGAGATGTCTATTCCACACATTGGATCAATATAAATTTATTTTGTGAAGGGGATTCCACACATTGGATCAATATAAATTTATTTTGTGAAGGGGTGTAATTGTTTGAAAATGTTAGGAGATGTCTATTCCACACATTGGATCAATATGAAAATGTTAGGAGATGTCTATTCCACACATTGGATCAATATAAATTTATTTTGTGAAGGGGTGTAATTGTTTGAAAATGTTAGGAGATGTCTATTTAGAACTGGGCAAATTATGCTGTGCACCACGTACGCAAATGACGTCATTTTGAGCATTGTAAACTAACCGTCTTTTTTTTTTGGAAATCACGTTTCTCGTTTCGGTCGGTCTGTGTATTTATGTTAATATTCTGTGTATCGTTTCGGTCGGTCTGTGTATTTATGTTAATATTCTGTGTATTCTAGGTAACGGTCTGTGTATTTATGTTAATATTCTGTGTATTCTAGGTAATCGTCTGTGTATTTATGTTAATATTCTGTGTATTCTAGGTAATCGTTCGTGTATTTATGTTAATATTCTGTGTATTCTAGGTAATCGTTCTGTGTATTCCAGGCAATCATTCTGTGTATTCTAGGCAACCGTTCTGTGTATTCATATTAGTAACACATGTTGTGATGTGTTTGTGCATTCGAATGTTTAGGAGGATGAGTTTTGTGTATTTTGTGTCAATATTTCGTGTATTCATGTTATTAACACAAGTTGTGATGTGTTTGTGCAGTGTATTCATGTTATTAACACAAGTTGTGATGTGTTTGTGCATTGTATTCATGTTATTAACACAAGTTGTGATGTGTTTGTGCATTCGAATGTTAGGAGGATGAGTTCTGTGTATTTTGTGTCAATATTCTGTGTATTCTTGACAAACATTCTCTGTATTCTAGGCAAACGTTCTGTGTATTCTAGATAATGATTATGTGTATTATAGATAATGAATTCTCTGGAGTCATTCGCGTCAGCGTCCACTAACATCGAAACGATGTCGTTTTGGACCAGGGTGCACATTGCTATGTGCACCGTGGTCCACGATATAACGATTGAATTAGATGTACGTGGACTCCCACTAAAAAATATTTAGAGCAATCCACACAAAAGATAATCTAAATTTGAATTTCTTGAAGAGATATATATATCATTAGAGTTAATTCCACCTCATGTCCCTTGACTTAATGTATTTTAACTTCAATCCCTTGACTATAAAAATAACTACTAAACATCATTAGCTCTGCAAAGTTGGGTCCTAGGAGCGTTGCACTCAAACAGGA
This sequence comes from Ipomoea triloba, assembly GCF_003576645.1. NCBI lineage: Eukaryota > Viridiplantae > Streptophyta > Magnoliopsida > Solanales > Convolvulaceae > Ipomoea > Ipomoea triloba. The sequence continues at coordinate 4,357,070 of NC_044921.1, read as the reverse complement.
AAACAATCCGTCCTGCAAGGCTAAGGCTCACTTTGGGATTTGTCAATCAGCAAGCCCGGTAAGCTAAAGTTCATTTTGGATTTTGATTTGCAACCCTCCTACGAGCGAGAGAGAACCATTATACTATATAATTTATTGGTTCAACCTTCTTCTAAAAAGTTCTTGTGTATATAGTCGTGCAAACTCACTTCCCAAGTCAATGTGGATAAGTGCTTAGTACTTTTTACAAAGCTTTTTTCACTCTCATTTTCCAACTCAAATTTTGATAATCTCATTATCTGTTTTGAGTATACAATATATCAATTCTTTCGTCTCACTACGAAGAGTGCGAATCCACTTCGACCCGAAGCAAATAAGATTGGACCCCACATATATTTGTAACACAAAATAGTCACTTAAATGTCACTTGTAAGCTAAAAATTCCAACAGTCATCTAATGCCCTTTGACCTTTGTTATCTTGTTTGTTCATTTGGTGTCAAATATGTGGCTTGTTTTGTAATTTTCACATGCCGTTTGAATAAAAAATAAATAAAATGAAACAACGTTAACTCCACCCAATACGCATATTTTACTGTGGCGCATCAAAATGATGTCATTTTGATAAATGAAAGCACACGGATGAAACGACCTCCGTTCCACGCCATTCACTTTCAATTCATATACACTGCAGTTACATTTCAACACAACTTCAGTATCAGTTTATATACATTGCAGTTACATTTCAACACAACTACAGTTACATTTCGATATAACTACAGTTTTATTCGATAATATAAAAACACAAATGTGAAACTGTTATTCAGTATCCGTTCATATACACTGCAGTTACATTTCAACACAACTACAGTTACATTTCGATATAACTACAGTTTCATTCGATAATATAAAAACAAATGTAAAGCATTATCTTTTGAGATGAACTGTAGTATCAGTTACGGAACTCCGTCTTCCACCTATCAAAACGACGTCGTTTTGTGACCATGGTCCATGGTACAACGACTGCCACCCAATACCCCTTGATTTGAATGCGTTTCCAGTTTAACCCCTCGATTATAACCACTAGATGTTCTCGACTTTGCAAAGCTAGTGACCTCATGCCCTCTATTAGTTTTTCCATTTATTTGGCGTCAAAGATGTGGGTAATGTTGTAAATTTGACTTTTTTTTAAATAACAAACTATTTTGACATTTTAGAGAGAAAGCAATGAAGGACATTCAAGAAGCCTTTGATTGTCACCATTGTCAATGAATGTTGCAAAAATTGACTTATATTATAATGTTTAGTGTGGTCCGCTTTCGATTTGAATCGAGTCAAGCTAGATAATATGCGAATGACAAATTGATTCTTAAAATATACTCATTTGAACTGATAAAAATGAAGTTAATTGGGTAGACTACCTTTTATGTAGCCTTTCTATTGCCTTCAAGAAAAAAAAAATAAAAACAAAAATAAAAACAAAAACAAAAAAGAAACAAAAAAAAAAAAAAACAAAACAAAACAAAAAGTAATCTTTCTTCCACATTGAAAAATTGGTGTGTGTTTGACGGTTTGCACTAGTATATATATACAACTCTTTTTTTTTTAAGATGTTGAATTGTATAGCATAGAATAATCTCTCTCGTGGGTAGGGGTGCGGGCAAATCAAATCACAAAATGAGCCCAAAAAACTTGGACTCGTTCACCCGGGCGTGTAATTTGTTCAGCCTAGACAAGTTAATGTTTTGTGTAATTTTTGAATGTTTCCTAGTAGCATGGGATTTGCGTAATTTTTGAATATTTCCCAGCAACATGAATTTTGTGTAATTTTTGAATTTTTCCAGTAACACGGGTTTTGCAAAACTCGTATTGCAAAACTCGTATTGTTACGTTGTAACACTCTTACTATTCTCAAACTCATATTGTTGTGTTTCCTCTACTGCATACAACATACTAGACGTGAGTTAATTATGATCAGTTATGAAACTAATTATGATTAATTTCAATTGTTATCTAAGAATAAACTTTGTAACATCCTATTTAAGATGATCAATTTTCCAGATATGAGAGTTACACGTTTGAATGTCATGAATGCTTCTGAATTTCATTTCTTCTATAAATACCTTGTATTGGACATAATATTTCATTATTTTGTGGATTTTTTGAAACACCAAAATACATTTTTTTTTCTCTCCCATGAAAACTCTCTCTTCTTTCTTGAAATTATCCTGGTAACACTTCACGATTAATATAAGAAGTGTTCACCTTTGTGCAAATTCATTCTGGAAGCAATATATTTGAGTGCTCGAATAGATTGTTAAAATCCATTGTATCCCGTGAAATCAACGCTTCTAGCACCCTCGAGAAAAAGCAAATCGATTTTAAGGATAAGTATCACACGCCTTAGATTTTCTTTGGTATTGAGACTGGAATATTTTCTAAGAAATTATTATTTTTGAATTTCTTGTGAAAATTCCCAACAATGACAACTGGCTAGATAAAATCATTACAATGTAAGTCAAAAGTTCTAGACGACATCATCTTGAGCTACCACTAATTCTGCGTGTAACAAAACTCTATGAGCCTTTGATTCACCGTTGTCAATGGTGACTGGTTAGATAAAATCATTACAATGTTAGTTGAAAATTTTGGATGACATAATCTCAAGCTACTAATAGTATTGATTGTTGTAAACTTCGAAAACTATTATATGCCATCAAAGATATGGTGAAGGCCGTTCAAGAGGGAATGCTTAGAAAAGATATGGTGAAGGCCGTTCAAGAGGGAATGCTTAGAAAGTTCAAACAACAAACCATCTCTTTTGTCCCAAAATGGTATGCATGTTTAAAAAAACGAGTGAACCTAAATTGAATCAACTTGTTCAAAAATCTTAGTTAGTGTTTGAAGTAAGACATGTAAGTATTATATTCGAGTCCAACTTTCCTGTGCTAATGGAGTTATCAAAATGTCATTCTTTGTGTGATGCAGTGGTGACTATCTTTCGTATGAGTTGATTGTTGAAGGCTTTCTTCAATTAGATCAAAGTGATGTTTATGCTTTAGAATATGTTGCAAATTGTGGCTAGATTTGAGGAATATAGAGAGATTGTGAAGAGTAAAGTCCATTGTAATGGAGGAGAATACTATATGCAATGCATTGCGGATAAGAGAATGAGATTTTACTAGCTAGGTCCCATTGAAGGATTAAAGTGGCAATATTTCATTGGCATAAATGAGTGAAAATTACAATGTTATCATCATATTTGGCAAAAACATAAAAATTTACAATTAACATAAGATGACTTATTTCGTAAAATCAAAGATATTTAACAGTCACTTTTATAGTCGATAGAAAGCCAAGAGATTAAAATGAAAACTCGCTAAAGTCAATAGGCATGTGGTGGAATTAACTTTATCGATGATGGTGTAAATAAGTGAAATTACAATTTTGCCATCATATTTGACAGGAAAAAACTAACGAAAAGCATGAGGTGGCTAACTTTGCAAAGTTAAGGATATCTAATGGTTTCTTTTATAGTCGAGGGAGGGACACTAGTAGAATTATATCATCATCTAATTTATTATTTGATAATTACATTTGTTGAATTTATAGAATGACAAGTAGAGAGTAGTGTTCTTATATTTGCAGGGCATTTTGGTCTTACGGAACAGTATCAAAAAGCAGAAAAATGGTTTATTTTGGACTTTCCAGGCTTCTACTCTTTCAAGATCCTCACTAGGGACAGACAGCTAGAGCATATAAAGAATTGATATGTAACGGTGGAAGAGGAAAGTGGAAAAGCAAGAATAATAGTAAAGCAAAGAAAAACAAAAAAGGGGCCTTTATTAAATTTATTGCAATTCTTTTTGGCAAGCCTAAAACCCTAACTCCAGGTTGGTGCAAAAAGCTTAAACCCACTCATATTCCTTTCATAGGTAAAGATTTGTTTTATATCTGAAAGTACGTATTCGCATGTTTTATTGGTTTATCTATGGACTCCCCTTAATGGGTATCAATGAGTTAAGCTAGAAGTTGAGCAGGTGCCACATTTTGTTGTGCATATGAATGTGAAAATGAGAATAATCTTTTTCTTGAAATATTCTTGGTTTAGTTGGAGTGCTTTTCGTTTTCAGTCTGTGTAAAAGAATTTGATTCTCTTATTTAAGTCTCAATGGATTCATTGGAAACTTACCTACGGTGGTTAATGGTGTTTCTTTGATCTGGGTGGATTCAGAAGTGTAAAGCCCTTTTGTCCTTTTTTGACATTCTGTTCTTGGGTTCCTTCCTTTTTCAGATTAGCTTTTAGGAAGTTTTAGGCCGGGTGTAACTGGTGTTTGCCGCGTCCATTTAATGGTTGTATTGCACATTCCACCCTTCTAAAATGGTTATAAATAGGAGGAGATAGCTAGTTTGTGATTTGTGAACATTGAAAGTGCTTTTTTGTGTTATACATTCTGGTGAAAGGTTCTGTATTCAAGTGCCTATCGAAATCCAAAACATGAGCTTCGGTGGCTCTTCGGGTTAGTTCCTTCCTCTTTTCTGCAAATACCTAAAATGTGGATCCCTTTCGATGATTATATAGATGGTCCGGGAAATATGACCCCCCGTGTGTTCTAACCTTTCTCAGGTAGCAGAACAGCACAAAGGGCATTCGAGTTTGGGAGGACACATGTGGTGAGGCCCAAAGGGAAGCATCAGGCAACTATTGTCTGGCTACATGGTCTTGGCGATAAAGGCTCGAGGTATTGTTATTGTTATTTTGGTATATTAAAGGGGAATGGTGGGCTTCAACTCTTGACTTTAGGTTTAGTAGGCCTCACCTTGGCCAGTTGAACCAATGGGCACTGGTGGGCTCAAGATATTATTGCCTTTACTAATGGAGCTAACATTCCTAATCTCAAATGGAGTGCTGTTAGTGTAATATCCTTAATTCCAAATATTATCAATCAAGTGACGAGATCGACAAATTTATTCATCAATTGGAATTTGGAATCATTTTTATTATCAATGGATGCGTTCCATCTTGCCTACGCCTTTTTTTTCCTTTGCTTTGTACTGTACTTGACGAGATGTAGGCCAAGTATTATTGATAACCTCTCATCTGCATTTTGTGTAATTACTAATTAGTATGTTGCTCATAATGATAACCATGCTAAACTTTGTCTCTTTTATTTCATTGTAACGTCTGCCTAGTTTATATTGTTTTCTCTATAAGATTAAAGACTGAAAGGGTAAGAAATGTCAATCTTTGACTAATTTCTTTATATTAGTTCGTTGGATCACCTAAGCTGTTGACCTTCATAGAATATTCTCTCTTTTTCTATCAATACAAGAGAAATTGTTTTTGTCCCTTGATGCAATGTTGTTTCCAGTCATTCTCTCCAACCTTTCTGTTTTTTTCTGAGGGGGACCACAGTTCACTTCATGATTTGTCTTTTCAACTCAATTTTTATTTTTTATGGATTCTGGAATTAATTTTTTCATATAACATGAAACGAATAATTATTTTTTTTTAATGTTGTATATTATATGATTTTTAGGATTGCAAAGACCTCCTTTAAATACTTGCTTTTCATGTTCTATGTGGTCCCAAAGTTAAATGGATGATTATGACCCAACTTTTGTTTCTGTAATTTGTATGGGAAAAAAAAAAAAAAAAAAAAAAAAGGTTTCTCAGATCCTAAAAAAGCTTCTGCCACTTGTT
>NC_044921.1:4340944-4351364 GCF_003576645.1 Ipomoea triloba | reverse complement strand
AAAAAAAAAAAAAAAAAAAAAAGGTTTCTCAGATCCTAAAAAAGCTTCTGCCACTTGTTATTCACTATTCAGCGGACATATTTTCTTAAATTCGTTCACTTTTCTTCCTAAGTAGCTGCTACTATTAACAGAGGTTAATGTTTTCTTTATATTTTTTGTCATGCAGCTGGTCCCAGCTTTTTGAGAGTCTTCCACTTCCTAATGTAAGAATGTTTTGCCATTAGTTTCTTCTTTTAATATGAAATGAACCGTGCATCACGGGCATGGGGTGCTAGTTTATACTATGATCAAAAGCTCGATGCTTATCAAATGACAACAATGCAATACAGATCAAATGGATTTGCCCAACTGCTCCAACTCGACCTGTTGCTGCATTTGGTGGATTCCCCTGCACTGCTTGTAAGAGTCATTTATGATCTATGGCTTCGTTTTTTTTTGTTTTTTTTTCGGGTTAGTTTATAATCACCACCGTAGATACTAAGTGGTTACACGGTTAATAGTTAAGGTGCTCAACATGAGCAAGAAATCTTCTGAATTTTATTGTTCTATTGCCATAGTTTGGATTTCGGACCCCTGATCCTCTTATTTATTTTATACATTAGGGTTTGACGCGGGGGATCTTTCAGAAGATGCTCCTGATGATTTGGAGGGTTTGGATGCTTCAGCAGCACATATTGCGAATCTATTGTCTACTGAACCATCTGATGGTAAGTTTTTCGAAACAAGTGTATACATGAAAGTATATGGTATGGGATAAGTAATATACGGACCGATTAATCTGTTCTATAGTTGTTCTTAACTTAACTGCATATGCATTGTACAGTTAAATTAGGTGTCGGGGGATTTAGTATGGGAGCTGCAATGGCTCTTTACTCCGCAACATGCCATGCTCTGCGACAATATGGGAATGGAAGCCCATATCGGGTGAACTTGAGTGTAATTGTTGGTCTTAGCGGCTGGCTTCCTTGCTCAAGGTATAGTTTTACTTTACTTGTACCTGAATGTAGCATATAGAAAATCTACCCTGCATTCTTGGTCGGTCGGTCGGTCGGTCTGTGTGGAACTAATTCCTTCAAATGGATGTTTTTTCCAGGACTCTAAGAAACCGAATGGGGGGATTAAATGGTGCTGGGCGACGTGCAGCATCATTACCGATTCTAATTTGTCATGGCACAGGTAAATTTATTTCTAGAAATCAAGTGGGCTGCCTTATTTGTTTTCTTGCCTTTAACATGGCTCTAAAGGGTCAAAGAATCTTAATTATCATTTTAGAGACCATCAGAATAGGGTCCGATACCGTGTTATTAGGCCAAGGTCACTCATCTGGGCTATAATAGCTATGGGTCAAACCACATCAATTAACTAGTCTAACCCATGGCCCCATATTTTTTCTCATATTTTATCAATGTGGGACTCTTAACAGTAAATATATTTGCAAACCTTGTGTTAGCTTGTAAATTTCTAAGCATTTAAATTTGATTTTGGACGGTGGAGGAAAATGCCTATTAACTTTTAAACTCTGCATTACACTCTTCTGAGGAGTTTTTGGTCATAGTGGGTAGAAGTTGGTGCAAATTTCTTCTAGGCAACTCGGAACAATGACAACAATAGGACCAGTGATGTTTTACTGCTAGGGAGGGTATTGAAACTATGGCACACTGATACTGCAGAAGAACCTTAATTTGAACAAAAAACACAACTGTTTTTCCAAGCTTTCCCGTCTATTTTGGAACCAAATCATCATAATAACTTATATCGTACATATATTATTGGGTCATGGATTTTCTTTCTTAATTTGTGCCACTGCCTAGGCTACTTCACACACTGCTACATAACCATGTCTGCCGACACTAGTGTTTGTATATGTTTTTTGTTCCCGCAAATTTCTATGGCAAAGCAAGCAATCTCAACCTCAGCTTGTGTTCAGGTGATGATGTGGTCGAATATAAACACGGGGAGAAATCTGCACGGACCTTAGTCTCAGCCGGCTTTCAGAATCTCACATTCAGGACATATAACGGGTGGGAATTCGTGAGCTGCTGAATTTAATTAGCAACTGTAATTATTTCTGAATGCTATATCTGCATACCAATACTTACTAACTAATGTTAAGCTCCTTCGTTTCGTTTCATTGTAGGCTGGGTCACTACACAGCTCCCGAGGAAACCGATGAACTCTGTCGCTGGCTCGCTGTGAATTTGGGGCTCGACGGGGCGTGATTTTGAAGTGAAGAAAAGCAAAGCAGAAGGAATAGAGATAAAAACAGTGTTTAGAGAGGATAGGTTATGGTATACTTGCATACTGTAGAATATGGTTTTTCATTTTTGTTTATCATAATAAAATCACTGTGGGTTCTTTAAGGATCTCTGATAATAATAACATCCATTTGTTGTACACTAACATTAGTAGTTTTATTTATTCACATGATAAGATTAGTAAGTGAATTATTAGGGTTTTGGATTTGTACTATTAGCCCCATGGACATGGGGTGCCATAGCTTACATCACATCATTTCTTCTCCATTTTTTACATCCACCTTCACATGTACAAAATGGAACATCATTATTATTATTATTATTATTATTATTATTATTATTAAACAATGTTAAATTGGCAAATTATGGTTCACACAGGGTTGCATGGACAATAACAAAATGTACTTTTTAAATAGAGTTAATTCCAGCAATGGTCCTCCGACTATGTTGATTTTTCAAAATTAGTCCCCGATTTTTAATTTGGACAATTTAGACCCCTTGACTTTCAAATTCTTTCCAATGTTGGTCTTTTTGTCAAATTTTGGTTAAGTTGAGATCAAATGAAGGGGTAAAATTGTTCGTTCACCTGTTTAGTGTATTATTATGCGCATTTTTCTTGTCCTATACGCTGTATATATGAATATAATCTCAGCCGAAGTCTCAATCGAAGCCATATAAATATATAATCTCAGTCGAAGTCTCTTCGACTGGGATTATATTCATATATATAGCGTATAGGACAGGAGAAATACAAATAATAATAATACACTATACAGGTGAACGGACAATTTTACCCCTTCATTTGACATCAACTTAACTAAAATTTGACGAAATGACCAACATTTGAAAGTCAAGGGACTTAAATTGTCCAAATTAAAAGTCGGGGACTAACTTTGAAAAATCAACATAGTCGGAGGACCATTGATGGAATTAACTCTTTTAAATATACTAAAAGTACATTATTCGTATATTAAATGTACATATATAAAATAATGTACTTTCAGTATTTAAATAATGCATTTTCCTTTAATATAATGTACATTTTTAATATACTAAAAGTACATTAATTATGTACTAAATATACATTACTTGATAATATGGTCCACACAATAATGATTGTGTTAAATTGCTCCTAAGTCCATTAGTTTTTTAATTAAATTTTTTTTAATGAAAACCTTAAACGGATAAAATGGCAAATTATACCGTGCACCACGGTGCACACAGCAATGTGCACCACATACGTAAACGACGTCGTTTTGAGCAGTATAAACTAACCGTCCCTTTTTTTGGAATCACATTTCCCATTTCGGTCGGTCTGAAGCACAAAGAGTCAACAGATGCCTCCACTAAGGCTCGAACCCACTCTCTTCCACATGGGAGTGTACACCGAGTGCCGCTTGACCACAAGGTCTTTGGCTCGGTCTGTGTACAATTACAGTATTCTAGGTAATTGTTCTGTGTATTCCAGGTAATCATTCTGTGTATTTTAAGCAATCGTTCTGTGTATTCATATTAGTAACACATGTTGTGATGTATTTGTGCATTCGAATGTTTATGAGGATGAATTATGTGTATTTTGTGTCAATATTCTGTGTATTCATGTTATTAACACAGGTTGTGATGTGTTTGTGCATTCGAATGTTAGGAGGATGAGTTTTGTGTATTTTGTGTCAATATTCTGTGTATTCTGGGCAAACATTCTGTGTATTCTAGGCAAACGCTCTGTATATTCTAGATAATGATTATGTGTATTATAGATAATGAATTCTCTAGAGTCATTCGCGTCCGCGTCTACTAACATCAAAACGACGTCGTTTTGGACCAGGGTGCACATTGCTATGTGCACCGTGGTACACGATATAACGATTGGGGACAGTGTAATTATACTCCGTAGTAATTATACTATAATATTACCTATTTAGTGATTGGTCAATTAGATAGACACTCATGTCTAGATCTAGACATCTTTTTGAGACAAAATAATTGAATTGATAATTTTAAAAAATTAAAAATAAAAATATCACTATAATCGAAATAGAAATAGAATTAATTCTTCCAAATATGTGTAGAGCTCAACAATATTTGAATATTAAAAAATAAAGTGTGTGAAAGATGATATAGTGATCAAAGGCAATTGTTCAAATGAGTTACCCTTCCCATGTGGATAGATTTGGACCATTTAATACTTGAGATCAATAGTTTAGATTTCACTAACTGTGCAAGCAAAGTGGACAATTGCACAGTTGGTGAAATCTAAGCCACTGTCTACAAGGATTCATGGGAAATAATGAACTCATTTGGTCATGATTTAGTGATCAAATGTATTAATATGAAATGTGCAAAATCTCTTATAAAATCATCTCACGGATCCTTATTCGTGAGACCAATCGAATTTTTCATAGCTATTACAATTTTCTTCCAGTATTATTGTTTCCTTATAAATAATTTTTTAATTCTTAAATACTATATCTTGATTTAAAAATATTACGGAGTACATTTATCAAAAATATCACATCTTTCCTAATAAGTATTATACTTTTCTTTATAAGTAATAACCAATTTATCTATGACTAATATTTATTCATAAGTATTACATTTTTCTTCCAGAGTAATAATCAATTAATTACATTTAATCTTAAGGAAAAATTGCATTTTTCGTCCCTAAGCTATAGGTAATTGTAGAATTGGTCTCTAAGTTCTTGTCATACTCAAGTTTCGTCCCTAAGTTATCATTGGTGTTGCACTTTTTGTACCTGAGTTATACTAATTGCAAATTTTGTCCCTAATTTATCATTACGTTGCACTTTTCGTCCCTAACTTAAGTGTGCAAACTTCGGTAAATTTTCAATTAAACAATAGTTAACCAAAAAAATTCGGTAAACTTCGTTAAAAAAATTGGTGTTGAATCGAAAAAGTTTGATTAAAGATTTTTTTAATCAAAAATTTACCGATGTTTGCACACTTAAGTTGGGGACGAAAAGTGCAACATAATGATAACTTAAGGACGAAATTTGCAATTAGAATAACTCATGGACGAAAAGTGCAGCGCCAATGAGAACTTAGGGACAAAAAGTGAGTATGACAAGAACTTATGGACGAATTCTACAATTACCTTATAATTTAAGAACGAAAAGTGCAATTTTTCTTAATCTTAAAATATTACATTTTCCATAAAAAAAAAAAAAAACAAACAATTTATCTCTAATTAGTAAGTATTAAATTCCTATCTAAACCCAACCTGTCTCAGGGAACTCAAGAGACTCACCGTTACATATTTAATGAGTAAACATTATATATGTGCATGTGCAGAAGTGATTTTACTACTTTAGAGACAACACTCCATTACTAAATTTGAAATAATAATGGCAATAGAAACTACAAAGCATAAATTAACACCATATATGAAGTACAGAAACATTATTATCAAACTCAGATGAAGCCAAAATTTAAGCTCCAATTCAATCATGGCATACACAATAGTTAGCTGAAGAATCTGAGCCCAAGTGCTTTTTTATCAATAGTCAAATAAATAAATAAAAATTCCCTAGCATCTAAAATCCGACATGGGAAAGGAATTGGGAAATTGGTTTAACATTCATTACTATTCATTCTAAGCAAAGGTACAATGTTGCCTGCTATCATCAGTTACAACTGTAGAAATAATACAGCAGCATATGTATCGACTAATATAAAACCGATAGCTGCAGGCTATAAAGAATCACAATAGATACGATGAAGAAAAAAGTGCGCTACTAACCAACTTGAGCATCTTCATTTTGACACTTGAGTTTGATTGATAAATACAAGACCTCCTCCTTTTCAATCAGGTCACAGGGCTAAACTGCACCTTGGATCCTAGTACACATAATTCATGCGAACATAAATCAAGCTCAACGTGAAACCAAAAAATCAATGTATTACTATTATCTATTTATTCACCATAATTGTAACTGAGCATGCATCATTTAAAGCAATACTACCCACCTTTCCTGGTTTGAATCAAGTGCTGCTACTAGGTTTCTGGGTATCATTTTTAATCTGATCTTCACTGCTGCCTTTAGAAACAAAGCATGGCGTAAGAGGGGGGAAAGAAGGAACAGACCCTAATTTATATTTCCGGCCAGCTTTCAGGCGCCGTGCTGATGAGCTACCATCATCAGGATCTTTCAGGCGACCATGAGGGGGAGAAACCCGCTTTTTATTTGGGGAGCTTACTTTCACGCCCCCGGGTGGAGTAGAAGCATCCTTCAGTATCTCTGGTGTGTCATCTTCAATCGCATTAAATGAACTCTTACCAGAGTTGATAGACTCATAAAACTCTTTGCTCCCATCATACTGAGTCATTGGGGTCATTGGTGAACTACGCCAACCAAAAGAACTTGTAGATGAAAGATGGCAAGGTCCAGCATATAAACGTTCCCTTGAGTCATTTACCCATTGCTGTGAATTAGGCAACACGACAAGTTGGTTCATCTCACCTGGTGAGTATTCATTTGCTGCTGCTGAACTGTTATCTTCCATCTCTGGATCAAAAGAAACAAGATCCATAATATCTGTAGTTTCTTCAATCGACTCAGGATTATCAGAACTTTTGGTGAATCCCTTTTTTGATACTCCATAGCGTGGTATAAGAGTATGACCAGATTCTGGTGACTGAGAGCATCTTCCCGATGTAAACCAAGACTTTGATGCATCATTACGATGGCTAATAAAACAGATCAAACAGTAAACAAATTTAATATAGTTCTTCAATCCATTAAGAACAAATTAAAGCATTAAACCAAAAGAGAGATTTACTCTGAGCACTGAAATGATGGTGTCAGTGGAGTCAGATTGTGTGGATTGCTGAGTTCAGTCTGCTCAAATGTGCCAAGCTTCTTCACTAAGGTCTTAATCCTACCATACTCTGAAGAAATATAGAACAAAGGAAATCTTAGGAGCAGATTCAGTGTCATCAGTCTTAAATAAAAAAAGCAATTAAATAAAGATGCACTGCTAAGATTACTACACTACTCATACTCGATCTTCAATTAAAGGTGTCCCCACTTTCTACTTTGGAAAGTCCTTTATATACCATCCTCAAAGAAAATTCAATGGATTTTCCAACAAAAGCCCTTTTTCTTAGTATTAATGATTTATGAACGAAAATATTGTACTTGTATATGAGGGAAACAATGGAATTATACAATTTATTTAATGGTTAAGACTGCACAAATAAAGTTGCCAAATTTTGCTGAGCTCTTTTGATAGGATACTTTTTGTGAGACAGAAGATTAAAAAATAATAATAGGCATTGGTAAGTTAACACTCGTTAAAAAACAAGCAACAAACTAACAATGAGGTAAAACATCAGAGCACTGCTCTTCCTTTGTTATAAGAAAGATTTTAAGGGGGAAAAAAAAAATCACAGAACCTTGAAGGTTGCAGGATCACCTACCCCTTCAAGGCTGGTATCTCTATAATAACTTACTTCCCAATAACAGAACTATTAGCGCATATGTCAAAAAAATAGACAAAATAAGAGAGACATGTAAGAAAATAAAACCAGAATGAAAGAATTGCTTTCTGACATATAGAGGCTGATTCTGATTCCATTGAAGGGGGATTGGTTTGGGGGGAAAGGGAGCCACTTGGGGAGTGGGGAGGTGGGGGGGTAGGAGTTCTCACTAAACTAAAAGAACAACATAGTAGTAGACTAGTAGCCAAGGTAAAGAGATCTGGTTTTGTCCAGAGAAATTTGAAATTTGGAATAAAATACAAGAGAAGAAAAGATTTGCATTGATAATGCTTAAGCATTGCAATGAAGCATCACATCTTTACAAAATGTTGAAAATATCTCAAACAAGCAAGCAGAATAAAACAACAGCAGCATTGGCAGAAAGATCCTCTACCTGTAAAGTATATTCATATAATCATATCACATTAAGGCCAAAACTGTCATCTTAGGTTTTCGGATCACTTACACTATGCACAGCAAATCGTTGGCATACAATAGTATAGTAGTATACCATGTGATTTGTTGTCCATAACTGACATTCAGTATGCATATTTAGTAACAAGCATATGGCAAGTCAATTATCATGCTTATCATTAGCATTGCATAATAATAAGGTAGCAAGCGATCTTCTAGCTCGGATCCATAATAGTATAATACTCAACAAGAGTTCCATAGACTAGGATGCTTTAAGGAAGTTGAATCCAAGGTCACACCATTCATATCCTTAACTCTTAAGACTGGGATCTTCCATAAACTCTATAGGTTTCAAACACTTCTATGCATTGATAGAATTATGTAAATGAAATAAACTTTCCATAAGATATGATTTGCAGAGAAAATTAAAAATGCTTGAAGTGTCACTCTGATTAGTTTTAGGGCATACATCTATTGTCATGTCCATTCTTGTCATTATTTGATGTACCATGTATTAATTTGTATACTAAACAAAAGAATCATCAAGGAAAGTTACACTTGATATAGTTAAACCCAAAAGCATACAACTTTAGCACTGTATGCACCAATTGACAGCATCCAAAACAGTCTCGATGACATATTGTATAGAAGGATAATGTGCTAACTATACCTTCCTTCTGACCATAGACGTTCTTACAGCCTTCACAACGGCATCCACTAGAACATCCAACATTAGCCTTGCAAGATCAAGCAGGGAAAAAAAATTATACTGAGATTAACTAAAAAGTCCAAAAGGGCAAATAATAGATTTAGCAGTAAATATACCTGATAGCACTCACAATACTTTTTCAAGCACATTGATCTCTTGCAATTGCAACCTCTTTTGTGCCTTGCAGAGGATGGTGTGAAACTGACACCAGTGTCCTGTGATATAAGTTTGAGCCAACATTTCCTAGTCACATCAAGGTATTTCAAAAAACTAACAATAATACAATAAAATCCAGAAGGATCCAATACCCCAACAATATTTGAATGAGAATCTGTCATGTGCTGTACAACTTTAGGGGCAAACGCAAGTGGATTTCGAGATTCAATTTGTTGCCGAGTCTCCAGAACTGTATCTTCATATTCAGGTCTATTGAAACACCCTTGGCAAGCACAAGGCTCAGCACAATAGATTCCAGCAGCAAAGCAATCACAGTAACTGAATATAAATGAAATTCAGGGACAAGTAATACTATTAAGAACTTAGACTCAGGTAAGCAAAAGAACCATACTTACAGTTTCAAGCATTTACTCCTTTTACAATTGCAACGTTTGCAACCATCCCCATCACTGGCATCTGATGTTTTCTTCCTGAATAGCACAACCAGTAGTTGGAGTTTTTTCTTTTTTTTTTTAAATGAGTAATAAATCAACAACTTGCTAAGACTACAAATAAGCTTGCCTTTTCTTTTTTGGGCTTGACTGGTTAGATGCCATAGTTCCATCAATGTTTTCAGAACTAGACTTCCTTTTATTACCAGGAGTTGACAGACACTTCATTGGCTTCAGGGAAGCAATGCTATCAATAGGTTTCACACTATGAAGGGGCAAAGGCGCAGAGCTTTCTCCCTGCAAGGAACTTTCTTCAATGCTTGCCAAAATGTCTTCCCCCACATTTGATGAAATCAAGCATTTCTCAGACTTCTCCAAATGACTAGTCATAGACATTAATTTCTTCCCCTGTAGACTGAAGTTTCCCCTCTCTGCAGATTTCATGCTTACAGTGGCACCACTACCACCTTGAACAGTACTTACAATGCTATTTAAGTGCAACCCAATACCTGAAGGCTTGGGGGTTTTAAATGAAGAATTTTCTGTATTTTGAGTGTCACCAAACTGCCTACTGCTTTGGGCTGTAGGTGTATTTAAAGGAAATGACTCTAAAGCCTCTAAAGCAATAGGACTAACAGCAGAATTCGAGCAGTTAACACTCTCTGACAAATTGCAAGGATCTGGGGTTAAAGCTGTTTTTGGTTGAACATCTTCAAATTGTAGACAACGCCTGAAAACGCCACGTTGGTGTTCACCAGCCTACATTAATTGTTCAACTATTCTAGTGAAAACCCAAGAATGAAAGGAACAATAAAAGATTTTAAAAAATAAAAATAAAAATAAATAAAATAAAATAAAATAAAAAGATAACTTAGAATGCATTGATATTCAATGCACAAAAATTATATTTAAAAAAAAAAAAAAAAAAAAAAAAAAA
>NC_044921.1:4318254-4340238 GCF_003576645.1 Ipomoea triloba | reverse complement strand
AAAAAAAAAAAAAAAAAAAAAAAAAGGAAAAAGGAAAACCTTTCTCTTTCTTATTTAGCTGAAGCAACTGCCTATAGGAATTGGAAAACCGAAAGCAACTACCTCCTGAAGTTTTCACAGTATCATAAGCATCCATAAAATTGCTAATTACCAAGTAATTCTATAATTTGACTGCAGGGTGGATCTTATAATACCAAGAAATAAAAATAAAAATATTTTTTCTGATGATAATTTCCATTCACAAAGTTTTAGGCAATCTTTTGCAGCTATAATATATCTGAGGAATAGTCTTCAGAAATTGTTAAGTGTTACAGATTTAGGTATATCAGCTGTTCTGAACTGGCTGATTCCAGGTTAACTGAGCATGCTAAGTATAATTTTCACAATCCTGTATAAACTGCTCAACTTCCAAATTTACAAAGGAGCTACCAACTATAGCAAACTAGTCTGCTCTATTGTGTAATTTGACATTGTTGACGTTAACATGAAAATTACATGAACAGTACTCTAACCATTATCAAATGCCAAGCTTTTGCACAGATAAATCAATACTTACCTCACTTGTCCCACGATGATCATACTGGTTCTCCAAAGATGAATCAGGCTGCATCTTTGAAGATGGAACAGATTCAGCATCATCAACTCTCTTCTTCCCGTTGGTTTTCTTAGAGTTGATATCACCTGGTGCCATCTCAATCTCATTATTGTTTTTATTTTCTTTACCTTTGAGATCAACAGATTCCTTTGAACCTATCAAACCATCAGCTTGCTGGAGACTTGAATTTTTAGAATCTACAGACCCCAGTTTAGCAGCATCAACTAAGAAATCATCAACACATATTGGCTGACTTTCAGCTTGTTCCTGCACAGGGCTATTATTATCAGACACTTTATCAGTATGAGGCACAAATCCGCTGTTCAACTGAGAATTTGATGATCCAGCTCGATCTCTCAATGTGGAAATATTGTTCTGACTGTCATCCTTTACTGAAAATTCTTCATTGGGCAGTTGAAGGAACGAACCCCTAACAAACATTTGATATTATAATGCAATTAGTTCTGTATGCAACCTAACTAGGCCATTCAGTTAATTAGTTTTTTTAGTTACAAATATTTTACATTAAAATGCTATAAATTTTTCACTAATTAACTATTTTTAGCCTCCATGCTTTCAGAAACTTCATGTTTGGTGATCATATAACTAAAATTTGCATAATCAGCCCTTAATCATACAATTCAACTTCATGTTTGAGTCCCTACTATTGACAAAACTGCCTGAAACTAATCGCAAGCTAACTAAATTCTGCATGTAATAATGATGTGAGCTGACAGTAAGGTTTGTGCAGTAAATCTGTCCCCTTTCTGTTACAAAAAGGGTAATGGCATATTGTTTATGATTTTTGCGTGTGTTGAAGGCTTTTTGGCATATGTCCTAAAGTGCTTGTGTTGTCATGTTATCTTAAGGTTGTTCGTGTCCGGCTCTGTCCTTGGTGCTTTCATCTTCATTCCCAAGGATCGTGAAATGCAACATGCATTCCAAAGCCATCCAGCACTGTTATCCTCTAACTGCATTTAATCTTCATTTGTAATTTTTAGTAAGGTGGCGTGTTTGTTTTAATTAAAGCTTGCCAGCTTGGAACATCTAAATGTTACAACTTGAGGGGGAGTGTTGAATAATAGGAAACCCTAGTCCTATTCCTAGTAGAAGTAGGCTTAGTTTCCTATTCTTAGTAAGAATGTGTTTAGCCTAGTGTTCTTATAATATAGGATCTCCTAACAGACAATCTATTGTAATATTTTGTTATAATATATTTTTTATATTCTCTCTTTATTTGGTTTCTCACATATTTTGCTCCCGCTTAATTGGTAGCCACGGTGATGGCCATTCGCCACCTGCCAAGCCTTTCAATCTCTCAAATTCAACACCATTAAAGGAAGGAGTTACAACTATTTTTACTGTTCTCACACATTAGTGACAGTGTCAGTGTGTCACATATGGCTGGTCTAATTTGAAGTTTGTTTAAAGGGACTAAAAGCATCCAAATTATGCAAGTTATAAGGGTTTGTATAAATTTGATTCCATGAAGATTATAAATGCACATTTTTAAAAGTGCAGGGGCCACCAGTGCTAATGATCCTATTTTTGTCAAAATGAAGTAATGAACCCTACAGTTAAGGTCACAAACCTTTCCAGAAAGCTGGAGGCAATGCGGGGATTGATTCGAGGTGATGTAAACACATGAGGGGGAGTAATGATTCCTGGGAAATCTTGTACAACTATTGCTGTCTTCACAGGTCCTATGGGAGAAAGACTGCTGAGGTAATTAGAGAAAGGCGATTCCTGAAACAAAAGGTGCAAGTGAGATAGAATAATGGGGGGAGAACATTTCATTTCCCAAGCATTTGAGCATTTCCTTCAAATGCAACAGGTTCAGTTGGATGAAAAGATGAGTCTGCAAACAAATAAGTTTATCCAATGTAAATTTAATTAATCCCCTTTTCCCTGTCCCTCCATATATTTCCCCAGTTAAGTGAACCACTCAAGAATCATCTCCAAATCATATGCCACCCCCCAAATTTAAGTCAATTACATAAATTCAACAGTTCAAAGGGCAGACTTAGTTTCAGTTGCATGAAAAGATGAGTCTGCAAACAAACAAGTTTACCCAGCAACATCATTTATAAGTTATAACAATGCAAAATTGCTTAACCCCCATTTTCCCTGTCCATCCATATACTTCCCCCAGTTAAGTGAGCCACTCAAGAATCATCTTCAAATCAAACTCCAAACCCCAAATTTAAGTCAAATACACATTTTTATTTTTATTTTTATTTTTAATGAGGAAAATTCAACACTTCAAAGAGCACATTTCATTTATTGAAACAAATGCAGCCATTACTTCCACATCTAAGAAAAGGTTGAAATGTACTTGAACTGCGGCAGATTCTGATACTGAAGAAGAAGAAGCGGCAGCGGCGGAAGTTGGGGTGGCGGTGGTTTTGGAAGGTACAGGCGAGTCCATTGGAGAAGGGCGTAACCCTAGTTCTGAAGCATTTCCTCCTGCATCCGCGTCCTCTCTAACTGTCTGTCCCCCCTCTCTACTATTTACCCTCTGTCTCTCTCTCTCTCTCTTGTTGATCTCCCTGAAAGGAAGTTAAGATGTGAAAACGATGAATGCAAAGTAAACTTTCACACAACCAAAAAAAAATCAAAACAAAAAATGGCGACAAAATTACTATAGAAAATTAAAAATCGATCAGTAAATACTTTACTCTACTCCAGAAATTTCTATGGCGCCGTATATCAGTCTTTTGCTTGAAGTTGTTGCATATTCTCCGTATTTTACGCGTAGATAAAGCATTTAATGCATACGCTCTCTCCCATTCAGTACCATTCTTACCTCTTCACCTGATACTACCTATGATGTGTTTTGTTCAATTTAATTTTTGTATTTTAAGAAATGTTACAATTAAGAAGTAATATTTAAGCTTTCAAAAAAAAAGAAGTAATATTTAAAATTAATCACTTTTATCATCAATATTACGAAGTAGTATTTTTTATGCTCGGTGCACAAAAATTTATGCTCAATATTAATATTTTATATTAAAATCTTATATTATTTTAAATAATAATAATGTAAAACAGTGCAAATAGGCCCCTAAACATTTCGCGAAAAGTCAATTAGACTTACGAACTTTTTAAAAGTGCAATTGAACCCATGGACCCATGATTTTGAGTCATCCAACCCCATTACCATGTTACCTCTCAGGTAAGAGCCAGTAAATGCCTATGTGGCTCGCCACATAAGCTTTGGAGTGGATACTTGGCCGCTACATCATAAGCAAATATTAAAAAAACAAAAAAAAAAAACAAAACAAAACAAAGACAGCCTTGACTGCGTCCTTTGCTTCTCGATGAAGATGACCGGCAATAGACGAACTCCCCCGGTGTAGTAGTTTCTTCCCCCGCGTTCCTTCTAGCTAGTTGAGGATGACTGGAATTTCCGATAAGGCAGCAACCTCATCTTCTCATTTTGGCCGACGGTGATGGCGAACAACAGCAGCACAGAGGTATATACGATTGTTTTAAATTTCTGATGATTATGTTTCGTTAATAATAATAATAATAATAATAATAATAATAATAATAACAATAATAACAATAACCGTGGTCGAAGGCGAAAGAGAAGCATTGTACTGGTTGTGGAGTACAAAGAAGATGAGGAATAAGAATAAGATGGTGGAGTACAAAGAAGAAGACGCAGTACACTGAAGAAGATGAAGTGAATAAAATGCAGACGAAGAAAAAGACGCAGCACACCGCCACGTCGCCATTACCGGAACTGCAGTTCGCCGGATAATAAGTCCTAGTCGTTGTTTGAGCTGTCATCGCCAAGGAAGGGGAAGTCGATGGTTGCCTGCCGCTATTTGAGCTCACCAGGGAACGAAGTCGACGGATCTGCCGCCAAGCTCCGTCGAGAGATATCGCATCGCAATATCACCAATCGAGAGGAACTGAAGATGGTGTCGCTGAAGCTACAGAAGCGACTTGCCGCCAGCGTGCTCAAGTGCGGCGGAGGCAAGGTCTGGCTCGACCCAAATGAAGTCAACGAGATCTCCATGGCCAACTCTCGACAAAACATAAGGAAATTGGTGAAGGATGGTTTCATCATTAGAAAGCCAACCAAGATTCACTCAACCAAGACTGTTTTTGTTTTTTTTATTTATTTTGTTTTTTTTTTGCTATGTGGCGACCAAGTACCCACTCCAAAGTTTATGTGGCAAGCCACGTAGATATTTATCGACTCTTACCTGAGATGTAATCGAGTAATGGGGTCGGATGACTCAAAATCATGGGTTCATGTGTTCAATTGCACTTTTTAAAAGTTCGTGGGCCTAATTGACTTTTCGCGAAACGTTTAGGTGCCTATTTGCACACTTTCCCTTATAAATTTGATAATATTTTAAGAAATAACTAACATATAACTTCAAAATATATATATATATATATATATATATATATATATGTGTGTGTGTGTGTGTGTGTGTGTGTGTGTGTGTGTGTGTATGTGTGTGTGTGTGTGTGTGTGTGTGTACATGTATACATATGTATACATGTATACATCACACATACACGCGCGCGCATACACACACACATATATATATATATACATATATATGTATACATATATACACACACACGCGCATATATATATACATATATATGTATACATGTATACATGTATACATATATACAATGGTCCTCCGAGTATTATCGATTTACCAGCTGTGGTCACTCAACTTTAAATGGCCTCTAATGGTCTTCCAAGTTTTAAAAAATAACTACATGTGGTCCTAATTCTTAAAATAACTCGAGTTTAAAATGACCACGAGACGTCCTAAACGGACCATAGGTGGTTATTTTTAAAAACTTGGAGGACCATTGGAGGTCGTTTAAAAGTCAAGGGACCACAGTTGGTAAATCACTAATACTCGAAGGACCATTGGAGGGGTATTGACTATATATATGCTCATAATCAGGTGTGGTCGCCCCTTAACGTGCGGTCAGTACGGCCACACCACTATGTATACAAATATACACCACTCAATGTTAGAAAATGCACCACACAAACATGCATCATTAGGTACGAATCACCCAAAAACACACCACTAGGTATGCAAATATACACCACACAGTGTTAGCAAATACACCATTAGGGACATGGGAGTTATGGTGCATTATTTTAGGTGTGTGGTGTGTTTTTTGGTATTTTTGTGTGTTTTCATTGTGGTGCATTTTCTAACATTGAATTGTGCATTTTCTAACATTGAGTGGTGTGAACCGCACCGACCGCACGGGAAGGCGCGGCCACATTTGAACAGATTTATCTCTCTCTCTCTCTCTCTCTCTCTCTCTCTATATATATATATATATATATATATATATATATATATATATATATATATATATAATTGAAGAAAATAATAAAATATATGGTGGATGCATGTGCATGGTAATAATATTAGAAAAGATAACGGAAGGGGAAAATTACACTTTTTTCCCCTGAGTTATGTGCGTATAGCAGTTTTCCCCCCGAATTATTAAAGAGACGATTTCCCCTGTGATGTTAAATTGACATTTTTGCTCTTAAAAATAACTATTTCATTTATTTTTCTTCTCCAACTAATTATTTACTAATATGTATGGAAGACCACGGTTTGATTCGAACCTAATCGGACACTGTAGCAATCGAACTTAAATAGTATAGACGGTTACGGTTACGGTTCAGAATTGAAAAAAAATTGTTGAATTTAGACTATTTTAAAAACAAGAAATAGAATTTAGAAAAATAAATAAATAAATAAATTTTGAATTGGCGGTTCAAAATCGAAATGGAAATCGAACCGAACCAAACCGATTTATCAAAATAAGTGTTTGATTATTTTCACTATATATGACTGCGGTTCAGTTCCGGTTCATGGTTCAACAATTATTATTATTATTATTTTTTGGTTCTGAATCGTAACCAGAACCGTTCATACTATTTTGGTATGATTGCTACAGTTTCCGATTAGGTTCGAACTGAATCGTGGTCATCCATACATATAAGTAATAATTTGTTGGAGAAGAAAAATAAATGAAATAGTTATTTTTAAAGGCAAAAATGTCAATTTAACATCACAGGGGAAAAACCGTCACCTTAATAACTTAGGGGGAAAAACTACTAAGAGCATCCATATCAATGGGGTTTTTTCACGGTTATTGAGGAGTTTTTGTAAGTGTGAGTAGGAAAGAGAAAATGGGAGGAGAAGGAAAAAAAAATAAAACAAATATAATTAAAAATATATATATAAAAGGTCACATGTCAGGCGCGCCTGACGCGCCCGCATGGGCACAGAAGATGGCCCTTGATGGAATCTGATCAGACAAGCAATGTACTATGCTCCCCTTATTTGCAGAAGAGTCTTTTACTCTCTCTTTCTTCCCTTCTCTCCTGCCAAGGTGGCAAAAACACTGACATTATCCTTGTTTGATCCATTGATAAGGATGCTCTAAATACATATAACTCAGGACGAAAAAGTGTCATGAACCCTAACGAAAGTTATAACATTAGGGGTATGTTTGTCCAAAATATTGTATAGTATAACTCATATAGCAGGATGTATAAAAAAGCGTAACGAAAAAACAGACATAAATAAAGAATATAACTTTCATTCACACTTATTAATTTTTACTAGTATTTTCTATGCGCAATGCACCAAAAATAGGTGCCCAATATTAGTACTTTATATTAAAATTTTAGATTTATTTAGATTTTAGATATTTAAATTATTGTAAATAATAATAATAATGTAAAACATTTTAATAAATTTGATATTTATATTTTAGAAAATAACTAACATATAACTCTAATATATAATGTGTATAAATTATTATTATTATTATTATTATTATTGTTGTTGTTGTTGTTGTTGTTGTTGTTGAAAAAATAAGAAAATATATGGTGGATGCATGCGCATGGTAACAATAGTGGAAAAGATAACGGAAGTTATAACGGTAGGGTTATATTTGTCCAAAATATTGTATAGTACAACTTTTATAGCATAATGTATAAATAAAACGTAACGGAAAAATGGACATAAATGGTAATTTAATAGATTTATACCTATTGTTTAGTTTAATTCTAATTTATATTGATAGATTTATAATTAAAAATTTTCATTTAAAAATTAAAAAATTAGCATTTAAATTTTGTTTGATTAATATAGTGCATATGTATGTATTTAAAAAATTTCTAAATATTTATGAACACATATTTTTTAATTTTATAATGTCATTTCCTTAATTATATTTCATATTTTATTAATTATAATTTAATGAAATTACCAAACATATTGCCACAGAATAAATATTATATTTCTCAATGAAATTAATTATATTAATACAATTACCAAATATTGTGGAAATTACCATGACAATTTCATTAATTATATTAATTATAATATTTTTCTCTTCTAATATTAAAATATATTACCATTAATTAGCATAATAATTAATGAAATTGCCACAATTTTGAAATATATTACCATAAAATTATCATAATAATTACACCAAAGAAGTAAAAAATTACCAGAATATTTACCATTAATAAATGTTAGGAAATTAAATTAAAAAGTAATTATATATTAAAGTAAGTATAATTTATTTTATGCCTATAATATTATACGGAACAAAGGTGAAGAGAATTACAATAAATAATTATTAGGTAATAATATTAATAATTAATTATTAAGGCATACATGATTTATTTTGCACTAAATATATAATAAATAAGATATAATATTATTAATTTGAAATAATTAAAAATAATGTGTTCACAGTACAAAAGATTTTATAATTGGCTTAATAATTAACTATTAATTTTTATTGCCTAATACAAATGTCAATTATTAAACACTATTTATGGTAATTATTGTATGCCATGAAAATTGTTTTCTAAATGGAAAACAGAATCAGCTATCATCTATTAGACTATATGTCACTAACCACATTCTCACCATTATCTACTTACATATGTTTTCATTATATCGGATACAAGATTGGTCTAAATATCGGATATCGAAATTTCACATATATTACTATATTAGAATTCAAAATAAAAATTATATATTATATACATGTCATTCAAATGAATATATCCAAACATATTTTAAATATTAGGTTGAATTGCATTATTTTGCAGTGTTCGGGGCTCTAATTATAATTTTTTTTA
This sequence comes from Ipomoea triloba, assembly GCF_003576645.1. Taxonomy (NCBI): domain Eukaryota; kingdom Viridiplantae; phylum Streptophyta; class Magnoliopsida; order Solanales; family Convolvulaceae; genus Ipomoea; species Ipomoea triloba. Next base: position 4,331,464 of record NC_044921.1, on the reverse strand, counting down.
GTTTGATGGCTCAAGTGCAGTTTGCTGTGTAGTCGGATAACCTATTTGACCATTATTCCTTTTTATCATTTAGAATCAATATTCATTGCTAAAGATGACATTCACATTGAGAAAATCAACTTTAACTATGAATATTGATTCTAAATGACAAAAATAACCTCGTAAAAAAGAGCTTGTTAACCGAGTTTGATAATTATATAACATCAATGACTGAAAATGCAATATGACCCATATATAAATTTTTAAAAAATCGCTTAATAATAAAGATTAAAAATAATTCAATCCACCACATTTTAAATTAACATAAAATATTTTTTAAAAAAACATAAAATAATATTATCTCATTTTTAAAAATTATATATATATCACTCCTTTCTATTTATAAAAATAATTGTGGTCAATATTGTAGAATTTTATTTTAGGTGTCAAGACAAATTCGTAACTACTACTCAAAAGTGTGTAGTAGGTAAATCATGCTCTTGTGCAATAATGCGCAAACTACACATTAAAAGTAAATCACATTATAAAGATTTCGTGCAACGATCAAGATGATGTTAATAATAATAATAATAATCAAATATTGTATAATTTTTTAAATCCATGTGAATAATTTTGTTATGGTGTCAATAGATCGAACAATTATATATATATATATAATATGAGTATTGGTTTTATACGCGCATTGCGCGAATGGGTTAATGCCCAATGTTTATATTTAAATAAATATTTGAAAGTATATCAATGCAAGATTATATAGAAGTTTATACATGGGTAATTAAATGTCGAATTTTTTTTATTTAAATATCTAACTCAAAGTATATGAATCCAAGATAATATCGAAAATCCATTATAATTATTACTAAAATAAATGTTTGCAACCTTGTAAAATCGATAATATAAATATTTGGTCTAAAAATGATAGTCTAAATAAATACTACTTTTAATTTGAATTTTTCTAAGTGGTTCTTAATTCTCTTTTGAGTAACATTGTCATTGTCTTCATCTTTACTATTTGTTCTCTTCCTTTTTTGTTGGTAGCGTATTATTTGCAATTCGGATATTGTTGGTAGCAGAGATGACAACGTCATGCAATGAGATTATGATATAGGAGCTATGGACTTTCGTTTAGGTGTTCTGCTTGGGGTTCATTTGGTTCAACCATTATTGTTGAATGAGTCATTGTGGATAAATAAATCCCTAGTTTAAGAAAAAAGATTAAATAAATTAATAAAAATTTGAAAATTTAAAATATTATGTATTCCAAAGATATTAAAAGGTAGTTTCTCGCTTCAATTTGCTGGGTAATTGGTTATTTGAGTACTTTCATTGTCAACAAATCCCCCAAGTAATTAATATGATTGGTTTCAAACTATTCTTTTTTATTTGTTTCATGTTATTAAAGAAATACATATGTATCATTTTTTGGTGTAACTACTAATTTATTTAATTCAATAAGAGTAAAATAAAGTGATTCCGCTTCAATTTGTTGGGTTATTATTTGAGTACTCTCTTTGTCAACCAATCCCCAAGTAGTTAATATAATTAGCTTCAAATTATTTTAAATTTTTTTTCATAGTATTAATAAAATACTTGGTAAATAAATATATAACATTATTTTGTACTATAACTTTAATATTTAATTACAAGATATTGTAAAAATAAGATAATGGACAATGTAATGAATATCAATTGATAAATTTGAATATAAAGAATCTTTGCATGAGAGAAAATAAAGACAATATAACTAATGAAATTATTTCTCTTATTTAATTTAATTTTTTGATAATGAATAATTTTTTCAAATAAAGGTATTGTAGACACATAATTCTAAATTAAAGAAATACATATGTATCATTTTTTGTTGTAGCTACTAATTTATTTAATTTAATAAGAATAAATTAGAGTAAGAAACTTAATTATGTCGAATTTGATTGAGATGGGGTTCGAACATAAGACCTTTCGTATAGAAATTAATGGGTAAGTTAAAAGTTAACGGAATATTAACGGTTAAGAGAATATTTAACGGAAAACTTAACGGATAATCATAAAAGTAAGGTTAAATTAGGTAATCTCTATTAATAATATTAATCTGAATTATCTTAACTATCTATTTGATTAAGTAATTCGTCTAAACCATTCATTTGATTAAATAATTTGACCGCCATTTTTTCTACCCATTTTAGGCCTAACTCTCTTTGGCTCTTATTAGTATAGTAGATATAAGATTATACGGAGTATTAGTTATTATTGATAATTGTGTCAATAATATTCGAATACAACAAAAATAATATAAACGATATTATTTGCATAAAAAATTCGTGTATGAATAATCACAAATTATATAATTTGAGTATATTAAAAAAGTATTTTTGGAATTAATCGAAAACGTGAAATTGTAATGTGAAAAGAAAATAGATGTGAGTAAAGTGAAAGAAAAATCTTAAGGGGTCGTTTACTTCATTTCTCTGTTTTTCCATTTTCAATTTTCCATTTCTCCATTTTTCCAGTTTTCCTTCTCCATTCTTCCAGTTTCCATTTCTCCATTTTTCCAGCTTTTCATTTCTCTAATTTTTTATTTTATTAAATACAATACAATAATAATAATAATAACAACAACAACAACAACAACAACAACAACAACAACAACAATAATAATAATAATAATAATAATAATATTTGATAGTTGAAGGATCATGTGTGATTAACTTTGGACTAGGGATGGTAACAATTTGAAAGTCGAAAGACCGTGGGTGGTCAATAATAAGAATTTTAATAATAATAATAATAACAATAACAATAGTAATAATTATAATAATATAAATTTAATAATAATAATAATATTATTATTATTATAATTTTTTTTGAAAGGAATATTATTATTATAATAATAGTAGTAATAATAAGAATAAAAAATCTTATTAGCATAAATCGCCTCCCTTTTCTCTCTAAAACAAAACGTCTTTCTCTGCTGCTCAACTTCGGCTTCCACCGCTGGCCTCCGGCCGGAGCTCTAATGGAGCTTTGAGTCGGTGGTTTTGGTCACCTTCCATGTTTTCTCTCGCTCTTCTTCCGCCCCGACCACCGTCGTAGTTCCGTCCGCCTCCGACCACCACCACAGATCTTCTTCTTCCGTTTTCTCTCCCTTTGAATAAAATAATAGTAGGTAGGTATTGGGGTTTGTGTTGGTAGTCTTGAACTCCCAACCCTACTTTGACTTTACCCACTTTTTTTTTCTCTATTATTGTGTTTTCCTCTCGTTAGTTTCACGAGCATTTTTCCTATCGTTACTTTCACGAGCTTTTCATTTTCATTAGCATAAATCGTTTAGTTTGGTTTCAACAAGTGTTGATCTTATCCTGGCGAGCAAAAAAGAATGATGATGAAGACCCAGATCTTTGAAGAAGCTTTAAGCTCCCTGAAGGAACATAGCTTCATAGTTATGAAACAGTCTGCGATTCAAGTTTTCTATAGCATAGTTAGAAAAGTTGTTTCTATGTCTGACTGTAAGGAATGGTTTACCATTTCATTGATAATTGATGTAAACGTTTTATGTTATGAATTAATGGAATATCTACGTTTATCTTCAAAAAAAAAAAAAGAATAAAAAATCTGAAGCGTCACTGCAATAGAAATTTAATACAGAGTAATACAAAAACTGAAGCGAAAGGGCGCGGATTGCGGAAGCCCCCTAAATATGATGAGTACTGTTCGCCCGTTTTTTTCCATTCCTCCAAAATGGAGAACTCAAATTTGGCTCTCTCCAAATTCCTTAAGAAAGATGGAGAAATGAGATGGAATTACACTTTGGAAGAATAGATTTAGTAAACAACGTAACATCTCCCATTTTTCTTTTTCCACTTCTCCAATTCTCCATTTTTAGAAAAATCTCTCATAAATCAAAGTGGGGCTAGGCGGGAAAGTCGAGTTGTAGATAAATGATAATCGAGTTAATTTGTACATTGGGCTGGGCCTCAATTGGTTTGATTGGGCTGTTATTATTAATGTTAATGATGATTAACTTCGTTGGGCTAATCATTATTACATGGACCATGGTCCACATAGCAGTGTGGAGCAGATTATTGTGTGGACCATGCTCCACAGCTGTGTGGACCATAATAAAATGTACATTTTTAATGTACTAAATGTACATTATTTTTATACTATAAAAATAATGTACATTCAGTACACAAATAATGTATATTCCCTGAATACAATGTACATTATTTTTTATATTGAATGTACAATATTTTATATTGAATGTACATTATTTGATAGTATGATCCACACAATAATGATTGGCTGTGTGGACCATAAATAAAAAGTACTCCTTCTGTCCCATTTTAACTGCCCTACCTACTATTCATTGGCCAAACCAAATCTTTATTCTTTGTTTATTTTCTTTATTATTCTTTTCCTTGTTTTAAATTTGATTTTTTGTGTTTAATAGTACTCCTAGTGTAGTTTCTAAATATATAATTTTTGTATAATAATACTAAACTTAATATTATAAAAATTGAATTAAAAATAACTACAGTCAAGCCTCGTTAACCGAACCAGACACATAAAATAGGACAGAGGGAGTATATTATTTGTGTGGACCATGGTCCACATAGTGGTGTGTGAATCATAGAAAAAAGTATATTTTTAATATACTAAATGTACATTATTTATGTACTGAATGTACATTATATAATATAATGTACATTCAGTACACAAATAATCCCTTGAATACAATGTACATTTTTAATATACTAAAAGTACATTAATTTTATACTGAATGTACATTATTTGATAACATGGTCTACACAGCTGCATGGATCATGGTTCACACAATAATGATTGATATTTGTACGTAAAGGACATTATTTGAAAGTACATTATATATATATATATATATATATATATATATATATATATACTATATATCAAATAATGTATATTCAGTATAAAAATAATGTACTTTTATTATATTAAAAATGTACCTTATATTCATAGTCCACACAGCTATGTGGACCATGGTCCACACAATAATTTGTCAGTTGGGGTTGATATTCTATCAACAAATTATTGTGTGGACATCGTCCCACAAAACAGTTGTGTGGACCACATTTCAAAACGACATCACTGAATTTTATGAGTTATAATAATGTATATTATGTGTTAAAATAATGTACATTATATATTAAAATAATGTACATTATATGTTAGAATAATGTACATTATAAGTTAGAATAATGAAATTTTTGGTGCGGTATACCGCAGACTTGTAAGCGGAATCCTTCAGACATCTACGCGGTATACTGCATACTAGTTATAAAATTAACTTAGATCAATGGACAAAAATTGTAATCTATATGGTACTTTTTTTTTTCAAGGAGATTGAAAATAATGTGCTGGATATTATTTTGTTTAAATACTAATCAGAAATTAGGATAATAGCTCAATAAATGTCACAGCTTTCATAATAAATGGACAAAATTTGTAATTTATATGCTACTTTTTTCTTGGATAAGATAATAAATTTTATGTGTTAAAATAATGTATTTTATGTGTTAGAATAATACACACTATGAGTTATAAAAATGTATATTAGACCATGGTCCACACAGCTTGGATCACGGTCCACATAGTAACTACTTTATTTTTTGTTTGTGGTTCACAGTTGTAGGGGTGAGTATAATTACTAAAAATTTGTCAAAATTGATAACCGAACTGACTGAAATTCTAGTTATCGATTATAAGGCCAAAATTTTTTTTGGTTATTCGACCATTTGGTTATTTATCGGTCATCTACCTTTAAAAACCACAGTCACCGAATAACCAACACTATATATATATATATATATATATATATAGGCAGAAGTTTCAAATAGTCCTATCAACTACGTCGAAGTGTTCAATTTAACTCACCATCTAAAACATAATGTAATCAGGCACACTTATCTCCTAAAATTGGTCGATGAGCTTTTTTTGCAAGTTTGAAGACGGTTGCCAGTCCACATTGGTGACATGTAATTTTATTAAAATACAATTTTTTGTTGAGGTGAAATTTAGTTCATAAATATGTGTTGATTTATTAAAGCAAGTGACTTGATGAGTGAAATACATGTTTTATGAGCAATAATTAAAAGTGAATTGCAGTAGAAGAAATTGAAAAAGGAGTTTAAGAGAAAGTGTGTTTTGATCTTGGTTGTAATCGTGTGAGTTTTACTTAAGATTTTGTTGTAGTAATGTGACTTTGTAGTATTTAGGATATTTTGTAATGAAAGTTTGTAACTGCAATGGCATTTTAATGCAAGTTCTAAAATTTTCAGAAGTCAATTTGTTACTGCCAATTCACATAGTTTGGTTACTGCCAATTCATGTAGTGCATTTGGTTAGCATTTACAGGGCGTTTGGTTGGGACGAGGGAATTAGGGGGAAAAAGAATTTAATTCGGTGGAATTGCAATTCAATGAATAAAGTAGGAATTGAAATTACAGTGTTTGGTATCCAGGAATAGGAGTACAGAGAATTGAAAGGTAAGAAGCAACAAAATGACTAAAATGCCCTTTATGTTGTTGTAATAGTAGTAGTAATAATAATAATAATAATAATAATAATAATAATAATTTTTCAAAATAATAATAATAATAGTAATTTTTTTAAAAAAAGAAGAATAATAATAAAAATAATAATTCTTTCAAATTTAAAAAAATGACAAAGAGTATGGGAGGAGGGGCAAAATTGTATTTACACCAACAAAATTGCCCATCCTCTCTACTGAATTGCAATTCATGGGGGGTCCCCCATGAATTGCAATTCATCATTTGGATGAGATTGCAATTCCGCAAAATTGCAATTCCCTCCAACCAAACAATGTAGTTTGGGAATTCATTGAATTGAAATTCAATGAATTGCAATTTCCCCCAAACTACACTCAACCAAACATGCCATTACAGGGCGTTTGGTTGGGAGGAGGGAATTAGGGGTGAAAAGAATTGTAATTCGGTGGAATTGCAATTCAATGGATAAAGTAGGAATTGAAATTACAGTGTTTGGTATGCAGAAATAGGAGTACAGGGAATTGAAAGGTAAGAAGCGACAAAATGACTAAAATGCCCTTATGTTGTGGTAGATGTTGTAGTAATAGTAGTAGTAGTAATAATAATAATAATAATAATAAACTTGGGGGTTTTGAACTATCCTTTATGACTATTATTATTATTATGATTATGATGATGAGAGTTGAGATCTCTCTATTTGGTTTCGGCCACCGGTTCATGGAATCGTCCGGTTGGTTTGGATTTAATTTTGATTTGGTTTTGGCCACCGGTTCGTGGATTCGTCCGGTTGATTCGGTATTGGTTTGGGAGTTGAAACTTTCCCTTTGGATCCATTCCTCCTTGGTAGTTTATATGATACCTATTTTTGGGTATATGAAAAGATTAATCAATTATTTGAAGAATTGTCTTTGGTGGTTATTGTGAGAGTTTGGGTACTCTCTAATTGGCGGTTGTTTTGAGAGATTGAGATTATCTCTTTGGTATTTAATTTGAGATAATGGAACTATCCTTTGGATATTTTGACATATTGAAATTATCTATTTGATAATTATTTTGAGATATTGGAGTTATTCCTTGGTATTTATTTTGAGAGTTGGAAATCTCTCTATTGGTGAGTAAGTTTTAGTTTAAAGAAATTTTGAGTAGTGATGATATTATAATATGTATTGAGGAAATTGTTATATGGAAACATTGATATAAAGATTGTATGTGGTGAATCTCGAGGAAACAATTGATTATGAAATAGGCAATGACCTTAGCTCCTGGAAATTTTATAGATATTTTGGTATGCATTCTTATACACATTTGAAAGTGTATGATTTCCTCAAGATATACTTCTAATGGATTAAAGGTGTGTATGATTTCCTCAAGATATACTTCTAATGGATTAAAGGTGATTTATATTGATGAGAGATATACTTCTAATGGATTAAAGGTGATTTATATTGATGAGATTAAAAATGCCGTGTTAAGGGGTAGAAATTTATTATGTGGAAATTTATGTGCCCTAAAGTGATATCAAAAGCTATTCGAACCTGGGGAAGCTTAGGCTATGAGATGTTGGAAATAAGAAAGTATTAGAGCCTAAGTTGATAATTTTGGAGATAAGAATTAAGTGATGATCTACTTTGAATTCATGGATAACAAGAAGGAAGTTTCGGGGACGAAACTATTTTAAGGGGGGAAGACTGTAACCCCTCGGTTTTTNGATTTCCTCAAGATATACTTCTAATGGATTAAAGGTGATTTATATTGATGAGATTAAAAATGCCGTGTTAAGGGGTAGAAATTTATTATGTGGAAATTTATGTGCCCTAAAGTGATATCAAAAGCTATTCGAACCTGGGGAAGCTTAGGCTATGAGATGTTGGAAATAAGAAAGTATTAGAGCCTAAGTTGATAATTTTGGAGATAAGAATTAAGTGATGATCTACTTTGAATTCATGGATAACAAGAAGGAAGTTTCGGGGACGAAACTATTTTAAGGGGGGAAGACTGTAACCCCTCGGTTTTTTCTACAAAGTTAGGGTTCGAAAAATATTTTTTAGGCTATAATATTTATGAGATGATCTCTCGGTACTTCAGAAGGATTTTTTTTATAAGTGAGGCTAATTATTAATAAAGTTGCGGTCTACGTACCGGTCACGAACCGTAAAATTTTTAAGGATGTATATACAGTTCGAATTTTCCTAGAAAATGGATTATTAAGTATGATACGATTAAGCCTGAACTTTCTATTTAGTTCAAGTGGAAATTTAAACGGACTGTAAGAGTAAATTTGTTACGGACCTTCGTACCTATATTTCGCGAGATACCGAAAAATTCCCAATTTTAGTGGTTATTGACGGGATTATTTTTAGGATAATTTTGGTGTTAGAATTTTCCCGAATTAAGCTATAATCATCCGAACTTTCATCTGATTTAACCCCAAACTGGCAAAGTAAATTTTGTTCTTCAAGGAGCCACCATAGGGAGTTGACATGTGGCACTCCTAATCACCACTTGGCTAGTTCATTAATTGCATGTCATAAGAGGTATGGGAATGTTGCTGTAACCCCTCGGTTTTTCCGACAAAGTTAAAGTTCGAAAAATATTTTTAAGCTATGACATTTATGAGATGATCTCTCGGTACTTCAGAAGAATTTTTTTTTAAGATTAGTTATCGATAAGCTGCGAACTACGTATCGGTCACGAACCGAGAAATTTTTAAGGATATAGATTCAGTTCGAATTTTCCTAGCAATTGGATTATTAAGTATCATACGATTAAGCCTGAACTTCTAGTTAGTTCAAGAAAATTTTAAATGGACTGTAAGGGGTAAATTGTTACGAACTCTGTACCTATATTTCGCGAGATACCGAAAAATTCCCAATTTTGGTGATTTGCGACGGGATCATTTTTAGGATAATTTTGGTATTAGAATTTTCCCGAATTAAGTTATAATCCTCCGAGCATTCATCTGATTTAACCATAAATTGGCCAAATAAGTTGTGATCTTCCTAGAGGCTCCATAGGGTATTGACAAGTGGCAACCAAAATCTAGCCAAGATTGGATCATTAAATGCCATGACATAAGGGGTATGGTGCACTTGCACTTGATTGCTTAATTAACAAGACAAATTCACATCATCATCTCTCACTCTCCCATTCCATTTTCGAAACTACACCATTAGGAAGAAGAAGAAAAATTAGTTTGGTCTTCCATTGTGATCAAAGAGCTCCTAAGCATTCTTCCAACCCAAGAGACTAAGTGTAGGTAAGACCTTAGACTTTGTTGGATTAAATCATCTCTAGAACTTAAGTGTTAATGTTTGGTGCATGAAAAATATTGTTATTGTGGTGATATTTTTAGGGTCTTTGAACTCAAAGAAAGGATCTAGCAACTTCTCGGCTTTGAAATCTTCCATCAAGGTAAGGAATCCCTTAAGTCGGTTCAATCACTTGGAGGTGAACAAATGCTAGTAAATTATATGACTAGGAATTTTTACGTGGAAATTATGTGTTAAGTTGTGGATCTACAAGTTAGCCTAAGAAACTACACTTTGGATTTTTGGTAATTTTTATATATATGTTCATAGCTAATTTATGCATGTATATGTTGAATTTATGCCCATATAGGCTTATACTTGTGAAAATATTGAAAAATATAATAAAGATAGTCTCTGGCAGTAACTTCCGAGATTTATTGGGAAAAATTGGTAAGGCATTTTGATCCTATTTTTTTAGATATGTAGTTCAATAAGTTTAGAACCCGCATATAAAATTTCATAATGATCGGAGTAGTATAAGTATGGTTTTCGAATTTTTTTCCAAAACTGGTCCAGAAAGAAAAATATTCTGGACAGCACACTGCCAAGGGCAAAAAGGGAATTTTCTGTGTTTATTCGTGGATCAAAATGACCAAAACTTTTTATGGACATCAAGTACTATAAGTTGGGGTTCTACCATAAAAATTTCAAGTGAAAAAGAGTTCGGGAACTATTTTTACCGGCTCAATCTTTCGGACTGCGCCAACTGAAATTTCTGGCAGATTTGGGTGGACGCGGGCACGGACGCGCGTCTGCTGCGCGTCCGTGGGCGTCCAGTTTCGGCGAGAAACGCTGAACCAGCGAACGCGGCTCGGACGCCTGCGTCCGCCGTGCGTCCGCTGGCGCGGCCAGCCGCGAGTCCGCGCGACGCGGACTCGTTTTCGACTTGTTTTTGACCAAACTTTTCCCCAATGTTTTTAATCCCGAGTATTGCGATGTTTTGAAGGCCTACGGGCAATCGGGTGAATTTTTGAAGACTCAAATATTATTTTTATGCATTATAATTACTAATTTAGAGAGAAATGGTGTTTTAAGAATTATCGTGACTCCTATACTTGAATTTCCATAACGAGACTAACACTAACCAAAGTGTGTATTTTGGGGAAATATATTTGATCAAGTGTGATGGTTATGGAGTCGTGTGTTAATAATGAATGGTGAGGGAGTCTGTATGATTAATCTATACTGCAGAGCGAAGTTTCTTCGCTGAGTGAATGGTGAGGGGTCTGTATGATTAATCCATACTGCAGAGCGAAGTCTATTCGCTGAGTGATGTGTGAGATTTTGTATGATTGATTCATACTGCAGAGCGAAGTCTATTCGCTGAGTGATGTGTGAGATTTTGTATGATTGAGTCATATTGCAGAGCGAAGTCTATTCGCTGAGTGATGTGTGAGATTTTGTATGATTGATTTATACTGCAGAGCGAAGTCTATTCGCTGAGTGATTGAGTGGGAATTAAAAGGTCGTGTGTCCCGAACCTTAATATGCGTGTTGTGCTTCTCATTTTGAGCTAAATGATGGAAAATTTTCAGAAATAAAAAGTATTATATGTTGATGCAACTCGTATACTCTACTATACTTCCTTTCATTGATAATCTGGTTACAGGTAGATTTTCAACTTATGGAAAAAGCTACAGTTTTCTGAGAATTATGTCTTTCGAAACCTTTGTTTACTTTTGAGTGACAATGGATTTCCTTACTTAGCCGTCGCGCTAACTACACTTTATTGTGTCCTTTATTAGATGCAGTCTAGCGTGGGCCTCTGTGGCTCGATGAGCTCTGAATAGGATGGGAGTCGAGGTTGAAGACTACTCTATCCTAGAATAGACACCCTGGAAGGATTAGTTCCATATGTACACTTTTGGATGTTGATATGGTTATTTGAGGTTGTAAGTTTAGCCTTAGCGTTTGGGTATAGGAGAGATACCTAAGCGTGGCGGTAACACCCAGTTTTCTGCTGGTTAGACGCTTCCGCAATGTATTGTATTATTAGGATTTTGTAATAAATCCAAGAGATGAAAATTGGGGTGTTACAGTTGCACTTGTTCCTTAATCTTCAAGCCAAACTAACCATCATCCCCTCTCTCCTACTCCACATTTTCGAAAATAGCATAAGGAAGGAGAAGAAAGAAAATAGTTTAGTCTTCCACTTGTGATCAAGAACTCCCAAGCATTTCTTCAACTCAAGTGTTCTAAGTGTAGGTAAGACTTTAGACTTTGTTTGGTTAAATCCTTCCTAGAACTTAAGTGTAAACTAAAGGTGCATGAAAATGTTGTTATTATGGTGATTTTTCTAGGATCTTTGGTGAAGGACTCAAAGGAGGAAACCAACAACTCTTACGGTTTTTAAGATCTTCCAAAGAGGTAAGGAATCCCTTAAGTTGGTTTAGTCACTTGAAGGTGAACAAATGCTAGTAAATTATGTGACTAGGAATTTTATGCGAAAATTATGTGTTAAGTTTGTGGATCTACTAGTTGACTCAAGAAACCACACTTTGGATTTTTGGTAATTTTTGTATACATGTTCATAGCTAATTTATGCATGTATATGTTGTATTTATGCCCATATAGGCTTATACTTGTGAAAATAGTGAAAGGAAATCAGGATAGATTCTGGCAGTAACTTCCGAGATTTATTGGGAAAATTTGGTAAGGTATTTTGACTCCATTTTTCTCAGATATGTAGTTCAATAAGTGTAGAACCCGCATATAAAATTTCATAATGATCGGAGTAGTATAAGTATGGTTTTCGAATTTTTTTCCAAAACTGGTCCAGAGAGAGAAATTCTGGACAGCACACTGCCAAGGGCAAAAATGGAATTTTCTGTGTTTATTCGTGGATCAAAATGACCAAAACTTTTTATGGACATCAAGTACTATAAGTTGGGGTTCTACCATAAACATTTCAAGTGAAAAAGAGTTCGGGAACTATTTTTACCGGCTCAATCTTTCTGACCGCGCCAAGCTGAAATTTTCTGAAAAGGAATGGTTAGAAACAATTTTGACAAAAATATTTTGTAACTAAAATAGTAGCGAAATTTTGGAATGTCACAACCAATTTGGAAAAAATAGTAGCGAAATTTTGGAATGTCACAACCAATTTGGAAGAAAAATCATGTTTTTAAGAAATAAGTACAACCAATTTGGAAGAAAAATCATGTTTTTAAGAAATAAGTGTAACCCTTGTCACTTGGAATTTCATAACGAAAAATCATTAACCAATACGTGTATTTTGGAAACACAAGTGAGCATGTATGATAATTTTTGAGTCGTCATGTGATTATAATAAATGGTGAGGTGTCTTGTATGATTAATTCATACTGCAGAGCGAAGTCTATTCGCTGAGTGAATGGT
>NC_044921.1:4315356-4318127 GCF_003576645.1 Ipomoea triloba | reverse complement strand
GTCTTGTATGATTAATTCATACTGCAGAGCGAAGTCTATTCGCTGAGTGAATGGTGAGGTGTCTTGTATGATTAATTCATACTACAGAGCGAAGTCTATTCGCTAAGTGAATGGTGAGACGTCTTGTATGATTAATTCATACTGCAGAGCGAAGTCTATTCGCTGAGTGAATGGTGAGGTGTCTTGTATGATTAATTCATACTGCAGAGCGAAGTCTATTCGCTGAGTGAATGGTAAGGTGTCTTGTATGATTAATTCATACTGCAGAGCGAAGTCTATTCGCTGAGTGAATGGCGAGATGTCTTTGTATGATTAATTCATACTGTAGAGCGAAGTCTATTCGCTGAGAGAATGAGTGGGAATTAAAAATGTCGTGTCCCGAGCAATAATGGGTGTGTTGTGAGTCTCACTTTGAATTAAGTGGAAATTCTCGGAAATTAAAGTTTTGCAAACTTGTCCGAAAGGACATGAAAATGATTTGAGCGGCAGTTATGCCATGGTATTTAACTGAGAAAACTTTACATGATTTAACTCGTATACTCTGCTATACTTCCTTTCATTGATAATCTGGTTACAGGTAGATTTTCAACTTATGGAAAAAGCTACAGTTTTCTGAGAATTATGTCTTTCGAAACCTTTGTTTACTTTTGAGTGACAATGGATTTCCTTACTTAGCCGTCGCGCTAACTACACTTTATTGTGTCCTTTATTAGATGCAGTCTAGCGTGGGCCTCTGTGGCCCGATGAGCTCTGAATAGGATGGGAGTCGAGGTTGAAGACTACTCTATCCTAGAATAGACACCTTGGAAGGATTAGTTCCATATGTACACTTTTGGATGTTGATATGGTTATTTGAGGTTGTAAGTTTAGCCTTAGCGTTTGGGTATAGGAGAGATACCTAAGCGTGGCGGTAACACCCAGTTTTCTGCTGGTTTGATGCTTCCGCAATGTATTGTACTATTAGGGATTTTGTAATAAATCCAAGAGGTGAAAATTGGGGTGTTACAATATATATATATATATATATATATATATTTTCAGCAGTCAACATAAGAATCCTATTATACACAAATGATTTTTAATTCCATGTACATCCCTGATTTCTTTCCATTTCTTTTTATTGGATGATTATGAAGACAAGCAATCACTCATTCTATATAAATACATACAATATAGATTACTCCATGATTTCCTCCCTTCTCTTGCAAAAACACAGCCGTTACTCACCATTTTTATTTCCGTCTCATTGGCTAAAAACGAGTATAAGAGGGAACTGCGTCATTCTGTACCTATTTATTCACTCCATTTTCCAGCCTCTCACAATGAACTCCTCACCTCTCTCTCAATCGGTTTCTACTTTCTACGCATGCTCTTCTCTATTGCTTCAAAAGTAAGCTTACCTTTCATTTTTAATTAGATACAATACCTAATTGCTTTACTTTTTTTTTTTAATGTCTGTATATAATCTTTCATTGTCTGATCTATTAATTTATTTTTCATAGTTAATAGATATTATATTCAATTCCTTCAATTATATACAATACTTATATAATAGTTTACCGCTAAGATTTGATCTCTGATTAGCAGTTAATCCCTATCACTATGTTAAGGAAATTTGGTTATGAAAATTGGGGTATTACAATATATATATATATATATATATATATATATATATATATATATATATATATATATATATATAAACAGAAGTGCCTGGACAATTTTTCCTGTCTAAACAGGAGCATTTTGTAAAATTAAACTCAAAATTATTTTAGTAAAATCATTGATTTTATTAATCAACCATATATATTTTCATAAAATTAGCAATCAATTGTTATTACAATTAAAATTAATTACACTTTCGTTTGAGAGGATCCTTTGTTTCACAAATTTTGTGCTATATATATCACCAATATATTACAAGACAAGCCCAACTGAATTTATCATTCCATATGACCTAGAGTCCCTAAAAAACAATTACTCCATAGGAATGAGATTTAAAATGAGGTTTGAAGGGGAAGAAGCTCCTGAGTAGAGGTATGTCACATGTGTTAGCATTGTTAATGGTGATGTGTCTTTTCTTCGTATCAATTCTAGACCAGTAACTAATATTATGAGCGTTATGTGGTGAATTTTTTTTTGGGTTTATTGGAACTATTGTTGGCATTGAAGATCGTGATCTCCACAAGTGGCCGGAATCAAAATGGAGATGTCTAAAGGTAATACCCTTGTGTTTGAAAGGGAGGGGTTTTGTGATACATTTTTATTTGTGATGCCTAAAGTGATATGTATTGCTATCTTTAGGTGCAGTGGTATGAAACTTCAACGATTCCAAGGTCTGATCGGGTTTCACCTTTGAAAATAGACCCAACTCTTTCTCCTTCTGCACTAAATCCACTAATTTGTACAAGTTTTCCCCCAAAAATTTAGAGGCATTTATTATAAATTAATTTCTCTTAAATAACCATACTTTACTATGTGTTTATCTTCGTTTATCGGTTATAATGTTTTTTATAAACAAGAAAATTGCAAACTTTATTTGCAAAATTATGATCAAATAATGATTTTAGTCTCTAATTATCCAGTATATGCATAATAATAATAATAATAATAATAATAATAATAATAATAATAATAATAATAATAATAATAATAATAATAATGATGTTATTACCTTAATTACTTTACTTTCTAAATTTTTGTAATGTCAACTATTTAGACAAAAATATTATTTAGAATTAATTAATTTTATATACATATAATATAATATA
>NC_044921.1:4307164-4315331 GCF_003576645.1 Ipomoea triloba | reverse complement strand
TATATAATATATATATAATATTATATATATATATATATATATATTGCACCATTATTTAATAATAATAATATAATAATAATAAGTAGTATTTAGTAGTTAGTAGTTAATAATGTAATAATAATAATAAACTCTATATTTATACTATATATAAAAAAGAATTAATTAATTTTATATATATATAATATAATATATATATATATATATATATATATATATATATATATATATATATATATAATATTGCACCATTATTTAATAATAATAATAATAATAATAATAATAGTAGTAGTAGTAGTAGTAGTAGTAGTAATAATAGTAATAATAATAATAATACTCTATACTATTTATACTATATATAAAAACAATATCCTCCTCCAAAACTTTTCGTCCAAACGTAGGGCCATTTTAGTAATATGGTAATTATTATGATAAAATAATATTAATTATAATTGATTATAATTCATTATTAGTAATTATGGTAATTATATTATGATAGAAATATTTCACAATAATATTTTACATTATCAATTAAAAATGGAACGGAAATTAGGTAAATGGGAAAAGGAAATGAATATTAATAATTGATTGAAAATTAAAAATAGAAAAGAGTACAGAAATTATGTCAATTGGAAAAGGAAAGGAATATTAATAATTGACTTGAAATTAAAAAAATCCATAATTAATTAAAACGGAAAATGAAATGGTCAAATCATTGCATTTTAATTTTTCACAATAATATTACACAGTAGAATAAATTAAATCACAATTAAATCGTAAATCTTTCACACATTTAAACAATGGAACGGAAATTAAAAATGAAATGGAAATATTTCAATAATAATATTCTACATCATCAATAGTAAAAGTAAATTAAAAATGGAAAGGAAATATTTCAATAATAATAGTATACATCATCAATAGTAAAGGCATATTTTAAATTTAAAACAATAGTAAAGGTAAATTAAATATAGAATGAAAATATTTCAATAATAATATTCTACATCATTAATTAAAAATAGAACAGAAATTAGGTAAAAATACCAGTGGATCTATTATTCTAATTGACTAATTAACTGAAAATTAAAAAAAAAATCGACTAAAAATGAATCTGATGTTACTAATTGATTGAATATATAAAAGGAAATGAATATTAATAATTGACTGTAAATAAATAAAAAATATCCATAATTAACTAAAATGAAAAAGGAAATGGTTATATCATTGCAATTTAATTAAAAAAGGAAAACATTCTACATCATAAATAATAAAGGCATATTATAAACAATATTAAAGATAAATTAAAAAAGGAACGGAAATTAAAAATGAAACGGAAATATTTCAATAATAATATTCTACATCATCAATTAAAAATGGAACGAAAATTAGGTAAATATTACTACGTAATTCTTTTCAATTTTCCTAGATAAGGTTGCCTAATATTAATTTACACATAACAATCGGCACTAATAATTAAAAAAAAAAACAGAAAACTGCCGGAGACGTCTGTTTTTTTTAAATTATTATTATTATTATTATTTAATTATTTTAATTAAAATTATTTAAAAAGTTTATTTTAAAATTAGTAACCACCATGTCATCACAATTGTAGGTAAACAGGTCAATTTGGACTTTTTTTTTTGAAAACATGTCAATTTGTACTTAATTGCATGAGTTTATATAGTTCAGGAATCCAATTGCATTCTTTTGGAGTTCGATAGCCTAATTGCAGTTTTGTGTGTAATTCAGAGGTTTATTTGACCATTATTCCGAGAAAAATGATATTACTAATTGATTTAAAATATAAAAAGATCGTAATCTATATTCTATACTACATATAAAAGTAAAATCCTCCTATTTCATTCCCCGCCTAAATTTTTGTAGTCAATTAATGAAATATTTTATTGGTCAAATAATTAATAAAGCTTATTTGTTAAGAAAATGTAAAATAGAAATTAACTAATATCTATTAATTGATAATATGTATACTCACGTATCAAAACTATTAATAAAAGTAAAATCATTTATCGGGAAAAGAAAAGGATATCACTAATTGACTGAAAATTGTTTAAAAACTTTAATAATTAATTATACTTTCCTTTTGAAAACTCTAAGTTATTTAAACTTTAAAAAAATTAATTGAACATGGGTTGTTAGATTTTTATAATAATCAAAATTAATTCATTCAAATATGGAGGAGGAAGATAAAACTAAATGCAATATGGGGAAAATGAATATACTTAAAGTATAAAAGTATAATTACACATATATTAGTGTAATTGACTAATAATAATTGCCTAATAATTATTATGATAATTAAGTTAAGCATTGGTCGTTGAATTTATTTTTATAATAATTACAATTAATTTATTTCTCATTTTCTTATATTTATTTTAGTAATAATATAATTATATAAGTCATATTACTTATAGATCTTTTTAAGATAATTTTAGACAAACAAGTCATATATTATTCAATTAATTGAGTAATATTTTTGTACTAATCTTATAATCAAATAAATGTACACGTTCAATATTAGAATTTTTTATAATTTCATCTTTATTTTTATTATCTCAATATATAATAAAAAAAATTTATCCACGCCCGGGTAATTGGATAATTATTTGTTCTAATTCAAAGGAAAACATCAGAAAACATAATCGATCCAATCAATTTCATCAATTGCGCTATATAATATTCGATGTTATAATATATATAATTGTATATTGATCCAAATATTCTTTAAATATTATAACAAATCCATTCCATGCAACGCACGGGCGGAAATACTAGTACTAATAATAATAATTCTTTCAATTTTTTTTTAAAAGACAAAGGGTATGAGAGGAGGAGCAAAATTGTCTTTACACCAACAAATTGCCCCACTTCTCCACCGAATTGCAATTTATGGGGGGCACCCCATGAATTGCAATTCAACATTTGGAGGGAATTACAATTCCCTCTAACCAAACACTGTAGTTTGGGAATTCACTGAATTAGAATTCAATGAATTGCAATTCACCCCAAACTACATCCAACCAAACAGGCCATTAGTGTATTTGGTTGCCGCCAATTCATGTAGTGTATTTGGTTACTGTCAATTCACATAGTTTGGATGCTATCAATTCATGTAGTGTATTTGGTTAGCATTTTGTGTATTAGGTTATTACCTAGAAAACACATATAAACAAACTCCTATAACACTACTAACCAAATACAAGTTCGTTACTACTAATTCATACACATAAACAAACAGTATAACACTACCAATCACATAGTTTTATACCAATCAAAATGTTTACCAAAATGCAGTTATAAATAGCCAAAGTACTACAAAAAATAGTGCTACTAAGCAATTCCTAATAGCCACACTACACTAGCAAAAAGCTATTTACTTAGCACTATCAAAATAGCCACACTACACAATCAACTACTTATCAATTCTTGTGCATTTAGCTACAGAGCTACACATTCAAAACACACTAACAAAAGAGTAACTAAACAATTCCAAATAGCTACACTACACTATCTATTTCAACATTGTGAATTTGCTACACTTGAACTGTTGGCAATGGTACTTGATCTTGTGGTAGGTGTGTTGTTTCTCCCTCTTCTAAGTTTATATATTACTCTTTCACTTGGTAGTCCACGCTATACAAAAATATAACAATATGTTAATTATTTCAAAAGCTAGACAATATTGCAATGATAAAGGCAAAAATATCACACTTACATTGAAGATGACTTCTCCAGTGTGTGGGTTTGTATATATACCCAGCCCAACTTGAGTTGTTGTTTGTCTCCCATCGCTTACAACACCAGAATTGCCTCTTCTTGCACCAGATCTATCTCTTGCACCACCAGAACTGTCTCTTCTTGTAGCATAAACATTAGAACTTCCAACTTGGCTAGGTTGAGTAGGACAGTAACGTTTGTTGTGTCCTTTTTGGTTACATAGAGCGCAATTCATAACTCTTTCCTTTCTAGACAAATGTGTACTGGACTGTGAATGCCTTGGTTCTGATTCTTCTAGCTTTCTTCTTTTCTTAGGCGTCCCAATCATCTTCTTGGGAGCATGTGCATATATCTTCTCACTTTGAGTTTTTGGCCAAAACAGCTCACCATTTAAGCGTTGAATCACATGTGCATATGTTTTGATATACACATCATTAGAGTAGCATCCATGAACAAACTCTTCTGGTTGTTCCACATCCCTATATCTGCCTTCAACAACTCCAGAAACCATTTCCAATAAGAGTTATTCTCTATCTCAACAATAGTCCATGCAATAGGATACATTTGGTTGTTTCCATCCCTACCAATAGCTGTTAATATCTCTCCCTTCAACATACCTTTCAAGAAACGTCCATCTAACCTAATGACCTTCCTACAACCTTCTAAAAAACCTTTTTAAGTGCACCATAACACACATATATTCTCCGAAACACACATGGAGCATTAGGAACAACCCTATTGTTTTTATCACAATAGTGGTACCTGGATTTGAATTCAAACATTTTTGTGCATAATCTCTAAGTCTCTTAAACTGCCCTTCATAACCTGTATCCGGTTTTTTTAATTCCTTTTATAGTCCTTCTAGCCTGCTGATTGAAATATTTAGCTTTAAATCTGCCTTTATGCCATTTTTCAGCTGAGTGAATCCAATGTAAGGATTATTCCTGACTTTGTCCTCTAATTTATCAACAGGCCACTTTTGATTCACAACCCTTAGCTTGTACTTTGAATTGCATCTATGGACCAGATTTGTAGACTTCACTTGAAAACATTTGTATTTGTCTTCCCACCTTGCGCTACAGTAGAATGGACACCCCTCTCCAGTACACTCTGTCCTTACATATTTAGGTTCATTTTTTTTCCAATAAATATCTCTTTTACTATGCACAACATAACTTATCATTGCATTCTTAAATTGCACATTATCATCAAACAACATACCTAATTCAATGTACTAAAAAAAAACATACCTAATTCAATAGTAGGTGGATCAAACTTAGGATTATATCTTGGGTATCTACATTTCATTCTACTAGACTGAACTCTTCCCCAACATCATGCTCATCTTCTTGAATGGTGGGTAGATCATTAGAATCATAGTAAACACTGACATCCCCTTCATGCTCATCAACAGTAGGGGTTTCAGGTTGCCTACCCACACCCTCAATGGCACCTCTTCATCAGGCCCCCCCTCACTTTCTGTCCCATCATCAGTTTCACATTATGGCCCATCTTCCCCTCCTAATTTAGCCCCACCATCTGACTAATCTTCCCTTCCTAATTCAGCCCCACCTTTAGTTTCAAATTCTGGCCAACATCCCCTCCTATTTCAACCTCAACGTCAGCCTCATTCCTAAATTCAAACCCATCAAAGTCCAATTCAATATCACTTAAACACCCAAATTGAGCCATATTTTCTGTTTCTACAGTTTCAGGCCCAAGTAAAGACAATATAGAAACCGATCCTGGATCATCTAGCCCATGTTCAACATATATCTCACACTTTTTACCATTGAATGTAATATGAACTTAGTGCATACTACTAGCATCATCATTTAAAAACTTCAAGCACTTAAAGGATTCTTCAGGTAATTTGTATGTTAGTGATGCAATTTTTTCATATCTTTGCACTTTTATGTACTTCATCAAATGTGGATAACATACCAAGTCTGGGTTAATTATTACAGACTCTACTTCTCCTCCTACATACTTAAAGCTTTCAACTGTCAACAAAAACTTTTCACATCTTTTTTCACAATTATTAAATGCACAATTTAAAAATCACAACAACCACTAAAAAATATACTTAAGGCTAGTGTTTTGTACGACCCCCCCACAATAGCTTTACCAGACATGGTATATAGAAAAGTAGGACCACAAACACTTTCACTTCCGTACAGAACAATAAACATCTTTAACAGTTAAAAAACAAAGCATGATCACAACCACTTTATCACTTTACAAAATAGTAAGCATTTGACAACCTATTTATTTGAATTATAAATCCCATTGGATAATGCAATGGTTACCTAGTTGCTTGTCTTCAGCTTCTTAGTTTCTTGTTGTAAACGCGAAAAACTTGAATTGTATATTTCAAAATTCAAAGTGTCGGTTACAAGTAGTAATATGTATCAAACGAGAAGGGGTACAATCTCTATGTATAAGAAGTCATCTGATTCTTTAGTAGAAGTATGCCAATTGGAAGTATGCTAAACTCGGAGTATGACGAATTGGAAGTATGCCGAGTTCAAAGTATGCTGAACTGGAAGTATGCCGAGTTTGGAAGTGTGCCGAGTTCAGAGTATGCTGAACTGGAAGTATGCCGAACTGGAAGGCTCCTTGCTGAAGAGCCTACGGAGTTTGTTAGGAACATCATGTAATAGGTTTTGATGATACCAACTGTTAAGTAGAAATCCCCAAGTCTCGACACATAGGCAAAACGTTGTAAGTTCGACAAGTAAACCAAGAGCGAAAATACAACCGAGTAACTTTGAGCTCAACTCGGAAAATATTTAAGCTTAAGGTAAACCTGTTTGAACATCTTAGAAGTCTCGTGTTGTAATCCTATAGACAGATCAGAAGAAGGCACGGGACAACATTGGAGGAATAAGGGTCTGCGAGACATCAACTAAGTCTCGAGACATAAGCAGAGTTCGAGAGATAGGATCTCTCGATACAACAACTCAGTTCGAGACATAAGAAGAGTTCGAGAGATAGATCTCTCGATACATGGGGATCGAGACATCAAACAATCGAGACATCAATCTTGGTCTCGATAAACTGACACTTCTCCAAAAGGCTGAATGACGGTCAGGAAGCATGAATAAAGTTCGGAGAAGAAGAATATCATGGAGATAAAATATTAAGGAGGTGCCAGAAGTGGATGCCACATCAGAATTCCACAACAAACGGTTAGAAGCTGCACTAATCCAAAGTCGGTCTTATTCCCTAAAACAAGGATCTATGGGAATTTAAAAAGAGTAACTTTTACCAAAAGTAGCAAGTGGAGCATGGACTCAAGAAAGTGGATTATGGAATATCCACTACCAAACAAAAGGTTCAAGTTACAAGACCACCACTCCATGAAAAATGCTGAAACGATGCAAGTCCCATACATAGCATGGGAGACAGATTTCAAACGGAATAATTTTCCCTCCAACGGAATTATTCCTCAACTCTCATTTAAAAGGACGTGAAGACACAAGCAAAAAGAACAAGTGGTTCATTCGAAAATCTTAAGAGGTGTCTGATTCAAACGTTCAAGTGCAAGCATCCAATTTGGAATATCATCCTGATATTCAAAACAGCGAGAAAAACACATCTTAGTGTTTGAGAGAGTTACATAGCTTAAACTGCTACACATCCAGAAAGTGACCAAAGCTGCTCTACATTGAAGTTGATTCAACGATAGCTTTTGGTCAGATTGGAGTTTGTTACACTCAACTGTGACAACCAAAGGTCCTTGCTTTGGATTAAACAAGAAGAGGCGGAGTAACCTGGCAGCTGTCTAGTGAAGATCCTGAGGCTTGAGGCGGGCTTGGTGATCAAAGCTCAAGTGCTCGAGAGGTGGAGTAACTGGAAGCGGGGAGAAAACCTGGAGAGGCGGATAACCTGGGAGCTGTCTTGTGAAGATCCTGAGGCTTGAGGCGGGCTTGGTGATCAAAGCTCAAGTGCTCGAGAGGTGGAGTAACAAGAAGCGGGGCGAAAAACCTGAGGCTTGAGGCGGGCTTCGTGATCAAAGCTCAAGCGCTCGATATTGTACTAAAAAGGGAAGTTTTTAGTGCAATCCTTCCAGGGAGTTTCTGGAAGAGAGTGGACGTAGGGTTGGCCGAACCACTTAAAATCTCTCTCGCATTTACTTTCTGCTTTTATCTCTCGCTAACCTCTCGATTGCACTGCATATAAACACCTCTCGAACTAACTCAAACTCGTGCTAACTAAAAGGGGATAACATTTCCGCTGCGCATAAACTTTGTCTTCACCTCGTGAGTATCGAACCTAAACATCCTAGTTCAATACACACGAGAGGGTGAAAGATTTGCAAAATCTTATACAAGTCTATTCCCCCCCCCCCTTAGACTTGTACCCCATCCCCTTGGACCAACATTGGTATCAGAGCAGTTCTTCGATATAAACCTTTGTTTATTGCCTAGAG
>NC_044921.1:4301384-4307139 GCF_003576645.1 Ipomoea triloba | reverse complement strand
AACAAACGGTTAGAAGCTGCACTAATCCAAAGTCGGTCTTATTCCCTAAAACAAGGATCTATGGGAATTTAAAAAGAGTAACTTTTACCAAAAGTAGCAAGTGGAGCATGGACTCAAGAAAGTGGATTATGGAATATCCACTACCAAACAAAAGGTTCAAGTTACAAGACCACCACTCCATGAAAAATGCTGAAACGATGCAAGTCCCATACATAGCATGGGAGACAGATTTCAAACGGAATAATTTTCCCTCCAACGGAATTATTCCTCAACTCTCATTTAAAAGGACGTGAAGACACAAGCAAAAAGAACAAGTGGTTCATTCGAAAATCTTAAGAGGTGTCTGATTCAAACGTTCAAGTGCAAGCATCCAATTTGGAATATCATCCTGATATTCAAAACAGCGAGAAAAACACATCTTAGTGTTTGAGAGAGTTACATAGCTTAAACTGCTACACATCCAGAAAGTGACCAAAGCTGCTCTACATTGAAGTTGATTCAACGATAGCTTTTGGTCAGATTGGAGTTTGTTACACTCAACTGTGACAACCAAAGGTCCTTGCTTTGGATTAAACAAGAAGAGGCGGAGTAACCTGGCAGCTGTCTAGTGAAGATCCTGAGGCTTGAGGCGGGCTTGGTGATCAAAGCTCAAGTGCTNTTCCTCCTCAAGAAGGAACAATGAGAAACATCCATCCAGAAGGACAGAGGAGGAAAATCAGGGTCTTTGCTACAACTGCAGGAGACCAGGACATTTCAAAGCCGAGTGCCCTTACCCTATGGTAAGTAAGTATCAAGGCCAAGAAAGCAGGGACTCCAGAAGAAAGGAGGAATTCAAAGAGAAGCCAGCACAAAGTGGCTTCAAGGGAGATACAAAGAAACATCTGCGCAGAAAGGCGCTTGTTGCTAAGGAACTCGAGAGATCAATCGAGGAGTCCGAGACATCGAGCTCCAGTGAAGGAAGCAGCAGCTCAGAAGATGAGAGGGGACTCATCTGCTTATACACCGAGGAAGAAGAGGATCAATGTCTAATGGCCATTGACAATGAAGTAACCTCTACTTCCACATCTCGCTGCTCTACCTCTACCTCTCATTGTTCTTCGTTCAAAAGCGATGAAGATCCCTTTGAGATACTTGAAACACTTAAAAGGGATCTCGCTGTCGCTAACAGCACTCATGCCAAAATCAGGGAAGAAAACAGCAAGCTAACTGCTGAAAGAGATATGCTTAAGAACGTCTCGAAAGAGAATTCAGAGCTAACTCTCAAAGTAAGTGAGTTAGAAGCTAAAGTAATCCTACTGACTGAAGAGTGCAAAGCTCGAGAGACCAGAGAGCTTAATCTTAGAAAGGTCATAGCATCATACACTAATTCCTCCAAAGCTATGGAGAAAATGGTGGATGATCACAGACCAGCAAATGACAGAACCGGTCTCGGGTTCCGTCAAGACTGTCTCTCGAGAGATATACAGACCATTGGTTTGGGAACTTCAAAAATTGGAGGATCTCAACCCAAACCAAATAAGGGTCATAAAGGACCAACAGAAAAGACCAGAATAGCTATTCATAAACCGTCCCTATACACCAGAAATGGAAAGTATAGGAAAGCTACGAAGAATGGCCGGGTAAACAATATCGAGAGATCATCTAGCTATCTCTCGCAAGGCCATCCCAAGTACAAGAAAAGCTACACTCCATATAATGCGCCTCAAGGCAAATATGGAAGGACAGAGATCCATAAAGTTAGGAACTCACGGATGGAGGAAGGCAGACTCTACCCATCTAGTGAGGATTGGTCATCGAATTATAATTTCCGGAAGAAACCTCACTTCCAGCAATTTCATATGACCAAACAGGCAATGAAGGACATGGTGCGTAAGTCTGAGGACAGGCCTCAACCAAAACTGATCTATGCACCTAAGAGTTCCAGAGTCTTTGCTAGCATTCCTTATGATTATCAAACGTACAATGGCTACATTGCACCTAGGCCTGGAATAATGGGCCCAAGGTATAAATGGATGCCTAAACTCACTAACCCATCAGGACCCAAAGTTTGGGTACCTAAGCTTGCTTAATCTCCTTACAGGACACCAGGGGCGTGTGGTTCATTGACAGTGGATGTTCGAGACATATGACTGGAAATCTAACACTGCTAGAGAACATCCAACCTATCGAAGGTCCCTTGGTGACATTCGGCGACAACGAGAAGAAAGGACGCACAAAGGCTGTTGGTGAGATCCAAAAGAATGAGCTGGTTATTAAGGAGGTATCTTATGTTGAAGGACTCAAATTCAACCTCCTAAGCACAAGCCAGTTCTGTGACAAAGGCTACAAGGTCGTCTTCACCAAAAGCAAATGCCAAATTATGAGCGAGGAATCTCTCGAAGTCGTCTTGGAAGCAGCAAGGAAAGGAAACATGTACATAGTGGATTGGAAGTCTGCAAAACCATCCCTATGTATGCTAGCAAGGAGCAAGGAAGACTTATGCTGGGATTGGCACAGCAAGCTTAGTCATCTGAACTTCAAGACTATCAACAAGCTTACTAAGAGGAACCTAGTGGAAGGACTGCCCAAAGTGACGTTTCGAAAAGATAAGATTTGAGAGGCATGTCAACGCTGCAAACAGATCAAATCCTCTTTCAAGAGCAAAGCCAAGACATCATCCACTAGACCATTAAGTCTTCTTCACATGGACTTATTTGGCCTAGTAGATCCACCCAGCATGAGAGGAAGGAAGTACACTCTTGTGGTAGTAGATGACTACACAAGATTCACATGGACCGTGTTCTTAACCAAGAAAAGCGAGACAAAAATTGCTTTACCAAGCCTTCTGAAGCAGGTTCAAGTTGAAAAAGATGTCTCGATACTAAAAATTCGGTCAGATCAAGGTGGAGAGTTCGTTAACCAAGTAATCGAGAGCTACTGCAACGAGAACGGGATTCATCATCAACTGTCAGCTGCTCGAACACCTCAACAGAACGGAATTGCTGAAAGGAGAAACAGAACTCTCAAGGAAGCTGCAAGGACCATGCTCTCGCAAGCCAACATATCACAAGGGTTTTGGGCAGAAGCAATCAACACAGCGTGCTATACCCAAAATCGGTCATTGATCGTGAAAGGAGCTGGAAAGACTCCATATGAGTTGTGGAATGGAAGGAAACCGAATGTAAGATACTTCCAAACATTCGGGTGCAAATGTTATATCCACAACAATGGGAAGACTCAGCTAAGAACTTTTGAAGAAAAGGCAGATGATGGAGTATTTCTGGGATACTCATCGACAAGCAAAGCATTCAGAGTCTTTAACAAGCGGAGATTGGTGGTTGAAGAATCCATACATGTTTCTTTTGATGATAGAGCATCGACAGATCAACCATCAAAGCCAATGGAAGCAGCTGAGGAAGTTCAGCCAGAGTCTATCGAGAGATCAAACTTACCTCTCGAAGACAAGCAGTCGATAGTTCGAGACGTAGCGGAACTCCAGTCAGAATCAGAAGATGAAGAGTCTACAAAGAAGAAAGCTCCTGACTCAGTTGATCCAATCCAGATCATAGATGTTCAACCCACATCTCAACCTACAACGGAGGTATCAACTGAGGAGCCACAACCAGACCTAAGATGGCTGAGAAGTCACCCTGCTGATCAAGTGATTGGAGATGTACGTGACAGAGTTCGAACCAGATCAGCATACAGAGAAAGCATGTTTGCTTGCTTTCTATCTCAAATAGAGCCTAAGGTGATCAATGAGGCTCTATGTGATCCAGATTGGGTGCAAGCCATGCAAGAGGAACTTCATCAGTTTGAGAGGAACGACGTTTGGGAACTAGTTCCGAGACCTCATCATCAAAATGTCATTGGTACAAAGTGGGTTTTCAGAAACAAGATGAATGAGGATGGANACTCCATATAATGCGCCTCAAGGCAAATATGGAAGGACAGAGATCCATAAAGTTAGGAACTCACGGATGGAGGAAGGCAGACTCTACCCATCTAGTGAGGATTGGTCATCGAATTATAATTTCCGGAAGAAACCTCACTTCCAGCAATTTCATATGACCAAACAGGCAATGAAGGACATGGTGCGTAAGTCTGAGGACAGGCCTCAACCAAAACTGATCTATGCACCTAAGAGTTCCAGAGTCTTTGCTAGCATTCCTTATGATTATCAAACGTACAATGGCTACATTGCACCTAGGCCTGGAATAATGGGCCCAAGGTATAAATGGATGCCTAAACTCACTAACCCATCAGGACCCAAAGTTTGGGTACCTAAGCTTGCTTAATCTCCTTACAGGACACCAGGGGCGTGTGGTTCATTGACAGTGGATGTTCGAGACATATGACTGGAAATCTAACACTGCTAGAGAACATCCAACCTATCGAAGGTCCCTTGGTGACATTCGGCGACAACGAGAAGAAAGGACGCACAAAGGCTGTTGGTGAGATCCAAAAGAATGAGCTGGTTATTAAGGAGGTATCTTATGTTGAAGGACTCAAATTCAACCTCCTAAGCACAAGCCAGTTCTGTGACAAAGGCTACAAGGTCGTCTTCACCAAAAGCAAATGCCAAATTATGAGCGAGGAATCTCTCGAAGTCGTCTTGGAAGCAGCAAGGAAAGGAAACATGTACATAGTGGATTGGAAGTCTGCAAAACCATCCCTATGTATGCTAGCAAGGAGCAAGGAAGACTTATGCTGGGATTGGCACAGCAAGCTTAGTCATCTGAACTTCAAGACTATCAACAAGCTTACTAAGAGGAACCTAGTGGAAGGACTGCCCAAAGTGACGTTTCGAAAAGATAAGATTTGAGAGGCATGTCAACGCTGCAAACAGATCAAATCCTCTTTCAAGAGCAAAGCCAAGACATCATCCACTAGACCATTAAGTCTTCTTCACATGGACTTATTTGGCCTAGTAGATCCACCCAGCATGAGAGGAAGGAAGTACACTCTTGTGGTAGTAGATGACTACACAAGATTCACATGGACCGTGTTCTTAACCAAGAAAAGCGAGACAAAAATTGCTTTACCAAGCCTTCTGAAGCAGGTTCAAGTTGAAAAAGATGTCTCGATACTAAAAATTCGGTCAGATCAAGGTGGAGAGTTCGTTAACCAAGTAATCGAGAGCTACTGCAACGAGAACGGGATTCATCATCAACTGTCAGCTGCTCGAACACCTCAACAGAACGGAATTGCTGAAAGGAGAAACAGAACTCTCAAGGAAGCTGCAAGGACCATGCTCTCGCAAGCCAACATATCACAAGGGTTTTGGGCAGAAGCAATCAACACAGCGTGCTATACCCAAAATCGGTCATTGATCGTGAAAGGAGCTGGAAAGACTCCATATGAGTTGTGGAATGGAAGGAAACCGAATGTAAGATACTTCCAAACATTCGGGTGCAAATGTTATATCCACAACAATGGGAAGACTCAGCTAAGAACTTTTGAAGAAAAGGCAGATGATGGAGTATTTCTGGGATACTCATCGACAAGCAAAGCATTCAGAGTCTTTAACAAGCGGAGATTGGTGGTTGAAGAATCCATACATGTTTCTTTTGATGATAGAGCATCGACAGATCAACCATCAAAGCCAATGGAAGCAGCTGAGGAAGTTCAGCCAGAGTCTATCGAGAGATCAAACTTACCTCTCGAAGACAAGCAGTCGATAGTTCGAGACGTAGCGGAACTCCAGTCAGAATCAGAAGATGAAGAGTCTACAAAGAAGAAAGCTCCTGACTCAGTTGATCCAATCCAGATCATA
>NC_044921.1:4279831-4301248 GCF_003576645.1 Ipomoea triloba | reverse complement strand
AAGAAGAAAGCTCCTGACTCAGTTGATCCAATCCAGATCATAGATGTTCAACCCACATCTCAACCTACAACGGAGGTATCAACTGAGGAGCCACAACCAGACCTAAGATGGCTGAGAAGTCACCCTGCTGATCAAGTGATTGGAGATGTACGTGACAGAGTTCGAACCAGATCAGCATACAGAGAAAGCATGTTTGCTTGCTTTCTATCTCAAATAGAGCCTAAGGTGATCAATGAGGCTCTATGTGATCCAGATTGGGTGCAAGCCATGCAAGAGGAACTTCATCAGTTTGAGAGGAACGACGTTTGGGAACTAGTTCCGAGACCTCATCATCAAAATGTCATTGGTACAAAGTGGGTTTTCAGAAACAAGATGAATGAGGATGGAGTAATTGTTAGGAACAAGGCCAGACTTGTTGCCAAAGGGTATTGCCAGGAGGAAGGGATAGATTTTGATGAAACCTTCGCTCCAGTGGCACGTCTCGAAGCCATACGCATCTTTCTCGCATATGCCGCCTTCAAAAACTTCAGAGTGTATCAAATGGATGTCAAGAGCGCTTTTCTGAACGGACTTCTTGAAGAAGAGGTGTACGTTGAACAACCTCCGGGTTTCTTGAAGGACGTGGGAGCTGACAAAGTATACAAGTTGAAAAAGACACTTTATGGCTTAAAACAAGCTCCGAGAGCTTGGTACAACACCTTATCCTCTTTTCTACTTCAGTGTGGGTTCACCAAAGGCCTAGTGGACAAAACATTGTTTAGAATTAAGGATGGGGATCACATCTTGTTGGTGCAAATCTACGTGGACGACATCATCTTTGGAAGCACCAATCCAGACTTGTGCGAGAAGTTCTCCAGTTTGATGAAAGGAAAGTTCGAGATGAGTATGATGGGGGAACTCAACTACTTCCTTGGATTACAAGTAAGACAACTTAAGGAAGGTATCTTCATCAATCAGGAGAAATACACCAAGGACCTGCTCAGGAAATACAACATAGAAGGGAAATCCTCAGTCAAAGTACCCATAGGAACCTCTCTACGAATCGATGTCAACAGTGAAGGTCGAGAGGTCGATCAAACCACTTATCGAGGTATCATCGGATCTCTTCTTTATTTAACTGCAAGTAGACCAGATATATCCTTTGCAGTAGGTGTATGTGCTAGGTTTCAGGCAAGTCCTAAGGAAAGTCACCTAAATGCATCTAAGAAGATTCTTAGATATCTTAAGGGTACGCAAAGTGTTGGACTTTGGTATTCGAGAGGTGGATCTTTCGAACTCTTGGGTTATTCAGATGCAGACTTTGCCGGTTGTAAAATAGATCGAAAGAGCACATCAGGGACATGTCAGTTTCTAGGTGGAAGACTTGTCTCATGGTTTAGCAAGAAACAGCATTCGATAGCTACAAGCACCGCTGAGGCAGAATACGTAGCAGCTGGAAGTTGCTGTGCTCAGATTTTATGGATGAAGCAACAACTACTGGATTATGGTGTTGAATGTAAAGAGGTTAGGATTATGTGTGATAACACTAGTGCTATAGCTATTACTCAGAACCCAGTGTTACATTCAAGGACAAAACACATTGATATCAAGTATCACTTCATCCGAGACCATGTTGAGAAAAAAGGATATAACTTTGGAATACGTTGCAACGGAGAAGCAACTAGCAGATATTTTCACAAAAGCGTTATGTGAAAATAGATTCTCTCAACTAAGGTTAGAATTGGGAATGATAGAATTGGGTTGAATGGTCCAATCTTATCTTCTTGTATTAAGTGTCATGAACTGTTTCGCATGTGAGGAGCGGTTTCATCAACTTTATGGCAGTCTTGGAGTTACACAGCATTGAATGGTCATTCACATAGCATCTCGTGACTCTACAGTGTAAATCTTTGGGACTATAAATAGGGGTTTTCTTCAGCAGTTTATGTCATCAACTTCTTCATGGAGAAGAAGAAAGGAAAAGACGATGTACCATTCTGGTATAGAGGAAAGAAACCAGCAGTCAAGTCCAAAGATTTTCAAGGAGAAAACTATCCAGAATTAACGAAGGGTGAACAGATTGCGGAGCTTCCTGATAATCCAAGCAAGCATCCTATTCCCATCCAAGGTGAATGGATCCCCAAATACGCGGAGATCTACAATGATGGGATACTGGAGTCAGGAGAAGAGTCTCGTATTAGTGGGACCCCTACAGCTGCACATTCTGGGCCTTCCTCAACCAAATGGAGAACCAAGGGAAACAAAGAGGAAGACCAGTTGGGACTTTCTGAGGTCTGCAGCAGTCGAAGGGGTAGAGAAGAACAAGAAGGGGTGATCATACCTAATCCAAAGACCTTAAGAGGATTAGCGATGAAGATGGTCACTTCCTAGAGAGAAGCATGCCGTTCAAACCTATACTAAGGAAGCTGCTAAAAGAGTCTCTAGGAAATTAGGATTTGTATAGATTCATAAGTAATGTAACTGGAAATCACTAAATGAACTTAAGAAAATGTTCCAAGTGATATCTTTTTATGAATCAATCCTGTCCCCTTATCGCAATCTGTGTTCGAAAGGTAGTTCGAGAGATACATGTTCAGTTTGCCTGTTTATGTTATGTCTCGAAGAAGGGTAGTTCGAGAGATACATGTTCAGTTTGCCTGTTTATGTTATGACTCGAAAAAGGGTAGTTCGAGAGATCACTTCGAAAGATATCAAACTGTCTACGTATCTCTAAAAGGAGGAATAAGGAGGGTTAGGGATCAATCACTCAGGGGGAAGATCCTTAATCAAGATCAAGACGGAGGAATAAGGAGGTTTAGGGATCAATCACTCAGGGGGAAGATCCTTAAACTCAATTGGAAGACAACTCACCTTCGAGAGGTGAAACTGATAAGCTCAACGGATATATGTGGAATGGCTAGTTTTGGACATCAATGTTAGCCACGTGGTCTTCGGTTACTGATGGTTTTCCGTAATTAAAGGCATTATCTTGACAAGTGGGAGCATGCTTATATAAATATCATCTCTTTATATCCCACTATCTAAAACCGCCTTATATCTTACTAAAATACCCTTACCATCCTTTACATACATAACCGTTGTAAAAGGGTATTTCTGACCTTTCAATTCTTTTAAATTAACCAGAATACCTCTTTCGGGTCAAGCTCTCAACCCTACCCATATATCCAACCCAAATCCACAAGATATAAAAGTCATTTTCTTCTTCCTTACCCGGATTCAAGCTCAAACCGAATACCCAAAACCCCCAAATCCTAAACCCTGTGCACATTCCCTCCAAAACATCAAAGTTTTCATCAATGGCATCCGAATCTTCAACCTCAACTTCATCTTCCGACGCATACCAGAGGGAGCTAAACCACATACGCACTCAGGTCAAGCAAGTCAAGGCAGGAAGCATCCTTGACAGAGACGGCTTCGTCAAACACTCGTCGAATCCAAAGATGGCGGAGAAAGTCCTGAAGAAGTTCGAAAAGGCAGGACTGCTGAAATACATGACACATGACTACCAAACCATCCACGCCCTTGACTTCACAGAATGGTTCGCAAATGCCAAGGTCACAAAGAGAGAGATTGAAAGCCGCTTCAATGAAATCCATATCACGACCTCCGTAGGTGACCTCAGAGCGGCATTCGACTTCGCGACATCGGAGGAAGCAGTCCAGCACCTCTCGGATTACGACTTGGACAAGCAAGATTTTTGGGATAAAATCTGACTGGAGACTGCACCGCCCAGAGCATCCTCTGCCCTCCGCAAGTACCACCTAAAGGAGAGGTTTGCCCTTGCTGCCGACCTCATTATGAAATTCGTGCTCGGCAAGGTGTCTGGAACTGACGAGATTAATCTGGACATCCTCAAAATCCTCCACGCCATCTGGAACAACAACAAAATGGACTGGGCACATATCATCTTCAATTTCCTTCAACAGCAAGTGCAAAGCTCAGTCTCCAACACCAACCTGACGATCAGTAAAAAGGTTGGTTTCGGTTTTGTTGTTCAATACCTTTTGAGTCTGAAGGGCTTAGAACTGAGGGAAGGGCGAGAGGTTCATCGGAATACCTATATGGGTAGGACGAAATCTCAAGCTCCAAAGGCTAAAGGTGTTAAGATCACACCTTCTCCCTCAAAGCCTAAAGGAATGGGCAAAAGGAAAGCCCCAGCCAAGGAGAAGGAATCTGATGGTGAGTCTCTAGATACCCTGATCAAGAGGGTTGCCTTGCCAAAGAGGGCTAGGAAAGCCAAAACCATCGCCATCACTCAGATTCGAGAGGTAAAACCTTCAGTCATCCAAGTACCATTCGAGGACAGGGCACAAGCCCTGGGGGAACCTCAGGCCACACTGGCCACTGAATTAAATGTTGCTGCTGAAGCTGTTGATTCTGTAGTTGAGCCTCGAGAGGAGGTTCGAGAGTTTGAAGGTACTGGGATCAGTGATCCAGTACAGGGGGGTGTAGAAGAATCACGAGAAATGGTTCGAGAGATAGACTGCACAGTCAGAGTGGGAGATGATCCCTTGGAGCATAGTCGAGAGATCACCGCACAGATAGACGAAGCAATTTCTGCCACTGAAATCATCTCTGATGGGCGGAATGATTTATATGAAGAAGTTTCTACTCAGTTGGAAGTAGAAGAACCCACTCTTGATGACTTCTCCAGGGTGATCAGGTGGATCAACTGGAGAACCAGTCCTTTCACTCAACTGATCGGTCAAGCAGCTGAAATGGAGGCAGAAGAGCAGTTTGTACTCAACATCTAATGGATCTTGCCCACGAAACACGAGTGATCAAGCTGAACAGTGGAAGAACTGATAAGGGTAAAGGTATAGCTGCTGACGAAACAGAGGCTGAGCCTGAGGAAGACCCAGAACTTGAAGCCAAATTTCGAGAAGATATCAGGCTCGCCACTACTATATCATTGGGACATCAGGGAGAGGATACGAGAGGTCCAGGAGAAACCTCGGGTGTTGCGAGAGATGACCCTGCAAACTCTATTGCAACGGCAGCAATCCCCTTGTCCCAAGTACATGACTCTGCTCTGGACGAACAGGTAGCAGTTTCGAGAGGTGAATCCGAGACCTCTGAAGCACTTGAAGTGGCACCCAACACTGTTCTCCTTTTGCCACCACCTACGTCCACACCCTCGGTTGACAACGATGAAGCTCAGATAGTTCGAGAGGGTGAAGTTCCTTTGCTCACACTGCCGGGCTTTCCTACTGCTCCTGAAATAATAGTAATTCCTGACTCGCCTGAGCAAGCTGAGGTGCGATCCGATGAGCAACAAGAGCTGAATGTCCCAAGTCACGCTGGTTCGAGAGATACTGAGGAGGACGATGCGACCATCGAAGGTGGAAACAGGGAAGCACCTGTCGACACTTCGCCTCCAACCCCACCAGCAGATGACCAAGTTCCCAGCACTGGTTCGAGAGATGACGCTGAGGGGGAATTTCTATTGGATGGAAACCGGGAAGTGTCCAATACAGAAGATACCTCTCTAGCTGATTCAATCCCAACAGTTGCTGAAGCTGAGGCTCCAGGTTCGAGAGGTGAAGAGCAAGAAGTGATCCATCCCTCAGGTGGAAACCGGGAAGCGCCTGATATGGAGCTACCTTCGAGCTCTGATCCCAGTGTCCCTGCTGGTCCTCAGGAACTCAATCGAGAGGTGGACTCGCAATTGCAAGTTATGGGTGGAAATCTGGAAGCACCCAAGTCCCCTCTGATAAAAGGTACTTCTACTTCTCCTTCAACTTCTGATTATGATCCACAGGCCGAACAAGCTTTTATTGGCGAGGTGCGTCAATTCATGGCCGATCAATCTCAGAAGATGGCTCAGTTCGAGAGGGTACTCACTTTTGTCCGCAATGCTGCAATGCCTGTCGCTGGCACAAGTGAATCCCAAGGCCGACATGCAGAACTTCTCGAACAAGTAGTATGGGCTGAAGATGCAGCACGGAAAGCTGCAGATGAGGCTGCTGTAGCTTGAGCAGAGGCTGCAGGTGCGAGGGCAGAATTAGCCGAATTACAAGCCGAGCTTCGAGCCTTCCAAAATTCCAGTGAACTTCGACANTGCGAGGGCAGAATTAGCCGAATTACAAGCCGAGCTTCGAGCCTTCCAAAATTCCAGTGAACTTCGACAGGATGTGATGAAAGCCATACTCGATGATCTGTCGAACCAAGTGCCTGCCCAGCTACAGTCCCTTGTTGAAGGGATGTTCATCCTTCTTTCTCGTCGGGATGATGCCAACAAGGGGGAAGGAAATCTAGGAACACGAGGGACATCCACAAGCAAGAAAAGGGCAGCTAGTGAACCCTTAACCACTGGACCTCCTCCGAAAGTTCCAAGAACAATAAGCAAAGCTTTGGAGGAAGCTAAACGAGCAGAAGACTTAAGGGTCCAGCGTACACTGGAAATGGAGAAAAGGAAAGAAGAAGAAAGAGAAAGGAGAAGAAAAAGACAAGAACAAAAATCAGAAGAAGAAAGGAAGATCGACTTTGTCATGACAAACTTCAAGTTTGGGAACAGGGAAGATACTGAACAAAGTCTAACTCTTGAAATTTTCAAGCTTCTGAAAATCACTGGAATATCTGTTCACAGCAATATGTCTCCAGAAGAATGCATTGCATGGTGGAAAGATAGAGTGATTGATGGTGAGTTCGTGGGAGAAGCTTACAGAAACTACAGGCATCTAGATGTTACAGACGAATACATAAGCCTGGTAGATCCGAAAGATCCCATCAAGACACGAGAAGCCATTAACAAGAAGAGGAAAGCCAAAAAGAAGTAAGCTCTCGTGGCCCAAACTCCATCTTACTACAGATTATTGCTGTTTATGTTGTTCTTGGTCTTATATGTTTTGTTTAAACTTTTCTACTAAGCTCAGTTATGTAAACATTCCCTTAATCTCAATATATATATCTTTTGCTGGGGGTGTTGCGTGAGTTTATTTATTAATGCTTTAGTAGAATAATTGTCAAACTTACCATATGCGCTGAAAATAAAATCTATGTTTATCCTTTCTATCAAATCAGCCATATAAAGTAAGTATAAGTGTTGGCATCATCAAAAAGGGGGAAATTGTTAGGAACATCATGTAATAGGTTTTGATGATACCAACTGTTAAGTAGAAATCCCCAAGTCTTGACACATAGGCAAAACGTTGTAAGTTCGACAAGTAAACCAAGAGCGAAAATACAACCGGGTAACTTTGAGCTCAACTCGGAAAATATTTAAGCTTAAGGTAAACCNGCTGAAGCTGAGGCTCCAGGTTCGAGAGGTGAAGAGCAAGAAGTGATCCATCCCTCAGGTGGAAACCGGGAAGCGCCTGATATGGAGCTACCTTCGAGCTCTGATCCCAGTGTCCCTGCTGGTCCTCAGGAACTCAATCGAGAGGTGGACTCGCAATTGCAAGTTATGGGTGGAAATCTGGAAGCACCCAAGTCCCCTCTGATAAAAGGTACTTCTACTTCTCCTTCAACTTCTGATTATGATCCACAGGCCGAACAAGCTTTTATTGGCGAGGTGCGTCAATTCATGGCCGATCAATCTCAGAAGATGGCTCAGTTCGAGAGGGTACTCACTTTTGTCCGCAATGCTGCAATGCCTGTCGCTGGCACAAGTGAATCCCAAGGCCGACATGCAGAACTTCTCGAACAAGTAGTATGGGCTGAAGATGCAGCACGGAAAGCTGCAGATGAGGCTGCTGTAGCTTGAGCAGAGGCTGCAGGTGCGAGGGCAGAATTAGCCGAATTACAAGCCGAGCTTCGAGCCTTCCAAAATTCCAGTGAACTTCGACAGGATGTGATGAAAGCCATACTCGATGATCTGTCGAACCAAGTGCCTGCCCAGCTACAGTCCCTTGTTGAAGGGATGTTCATCCTTCTTTCTCGTCGGGATGATGCCAACAAGGGGGAAGGAAATCTAGGAACACGAGGGACATCCACAAGCAAGAAAAGGGCAGCTAGTGAACCCTTAACCACTGGACCTCCTCCGAAAGTTCCAAGAACAATAAGCAAAGCTTTGGAGGAAGCTAAACGAGCAGAAGACTTAAGGGTCCAGCGTACACTGGAAATGGAGAAAAGGAAAGAAGAAGAAAGAGAAAGGAGAAGAAAAAGACAAGAACAAAAATCAGAAGAAGAAAGGAAGATCGACTTTGTCATGACAAACTTCAAGTTTGGGAACAGGGAAGATACTGAACAAAGTCTAACTCTTGAAATTTTCAAGCTTCTGAAAATCACTGGAATATCTGTTCACAGCAATATGTCTCCAGAAGAATGCATTGCATGGTGGAAAGATAGAGTGATTGATGGTGAGTTCGTGGGAGAAGCTTACAGAAACTACAGGCATCTAGATGTTACAGACGAATACATAAGCCTGGTAGATCCGAAAGATCCCATCAAGACACGAGAAGCCATTAACAAGAAGAGGAAAGCCAAAAAGAAGTAAGCTCTCGTGGCCCAAACTCCATCTTACTACAGATTATTGCTGTTTATGTTGTTCTTGGTCTTATATGTTTTGTTTAAACTTTTCTACTAAGCTCAGTTATGTAAACATTCCCTTAATCTCAATATATATATCTTTTGCTGGGGGTGTTGCGTGAGTTTATTTATTAATGCTTTAGTAGAATAATTGTCAAACTTACCATATGCGCTGAAAATAAAATCTATGTTTATCCTTTCTATCAAATCAGCCATATAAAGTAAGTATAAGTGTTGGCATCATCAAAAAGGGGGAAATTGTTAGGAACATCATGTAATAGGTTTTGATGATACCAACTGTTAAGTAGAAATCCCCAAGTCTTGACACATAGGCAAAACGTTGTAAGTTCGACAAGTAAACCAAGAGCGAAAATACAACCGGGTAACTTTGAGCTCAACTCGGAAAATATTTNAAGTCTCGTGTTGTAATCCTATAGACAGATCAGAAGAAGGCACGGGACAACATTGGAGGAATAAGGGTCTGCGAGACATCAACTAAGTCTCGAGACATAAGCAGAGTTCGATGGGAGATAAAATATTAAGGAGGTGCCAGAAGTGGATGCCACATCAGAATTCCATAACAAACGGTTAGAAGCTGCACTAATCCAAAGTCGGTCTTATTCCCTAAAACAAGGATCTATGGGAATTTAAAAAGAGTAACTTTTACCAAAAGTAGCAAGTGGAGCATGGACTCAAGAAAGTGGATTATGGAATATCCACTACCAAACAAAAGGTTCAAGTTACAAGACCACCACTCCATGAAAAATGCTGAAACGATGCAAGTCCCATACATAGCATGGGAGACAGATTTCAAACGGAATAATTTTCCCTCCAACGGAATTATTCCTCAACTCTCATTTAAAAGGACGTGAAAACACAAGCAAAAAGAACAAGTGGTTTATTCGAAAATCTTAAGAGGTGTCTGATTCAAACGTTCAAGTGCAAGCATCCAATTTGGAATATCATCCTGATATTCAAAACAGCGAGAAAAACACATCTTAGTGTTTGTTACACTCAACTGTGACAACCAAAGGTCCTTGCTTTGGATTAAGCAAGAAGAGGCCGAGTAACCTGGCAGCTGTCTAGTGAAGATCCTGAGGCTTGAGGCGGGCTTGGTGATCAAAGCTCAAGTGCTCGAGAGGTGGAGTAACTGGAAGCGGGGAGAAAAACCTGAGGAGAGGCGGAGTAACCTAGGAGCTGTCTTGTGAAGATCCTGAGGCTTGAGGCGGGCTTGGTGATCAAAGCTCAAGCGCTCGATAGGTGGAGTAACAAGAAGCGGGGCGAAAAACCTGAGGCTTGAGGCGGGCTTCGTGATCAAAGCTCAAGCGCTCGATATTGTACTGAAAAGGGAAGTTTTTAGTGCAATCCTTCCAGGGAGTTTCTGGAAGAAGAGTGGACGTAGGCGGGTTGGCCGAACCACTTAAAAATCTCTCTCGCATTTACTTTCTGCATTTATCTCTCGCTAACCTCTCGAATTGCACTACATATAAACACACCTNTACTTTCTGCATTTATCTCTCGCTAACCTCTCGAATTGCACTACATATAAACACACCTCTCGAACTAACTCAAACTCGTGCTAACTAAAAGGGGATAACTTTTCCGCTGCGCATAAACCTTGTCTTCACCTCGTGAGGTATCGAACCTAAACATCCTGAGTTCAATACACACGAGAGGTCGAAAAGATTTGCAAAATCTTATACAAGTCTATTCACCCCCCCCCCTCTAGACTTGTACCCCATCCCCTTGGGACCAACAGAGTTAAGTAGCTTGTTCTTCGATGGAGGATATATATGCAGCTTGATCTTCAAAGAAGAGCTTTCGGTATTCAAATGGCGTGTTTTTCGGTGCAGATATACTGCGGGCGTGTTCCAAATGATATCCTGGCGAGATTTTGACAGAGCTTCGGTATGCAGATCTTCAGAGCTCCCTTTCCTTGAAAATGAAACTACTATTTATAGTGATTAGTATGTAGAAGAAATCTAACAAACTCTATCCCTTTGGATAATTCCTATATTTAATTTAATTATTTGAATTAAATATAAGGAATGTATGGGACACCATTACATCCAGATTCATGATTTCATATTATTTTCAAACCAATTTATATTATCTACATCTTCCCAAAATTATATGATCCACATGTATTCTTGATGGGCCAAACCAAGTCAAAAGCCGTCAATTTAAGTGGTCCAATTGACCCAATAGCCTTGTCTAACTCAATTTCAATTTGGGCCGAGCAATCTAGTAGACAATTACTGTTAATTACGGAGTAATTAATTAGACCAATTAATTATTTATTAAGCCATTTAATCAACCTAATTAAATAAACATTAGTTCAATTTAATTAATTAAAGCAATTAATTTAATAATCGATTATTCGCCATGGCCCATTAGCATCATTTAAATTTTTAATGCTTACAAATTGCCCATTCGAGACTTGCTTGGCGTGCTCCAAATGCAAAGAGAAGGAAGTCTCGAAATTAATATAGTCCAAGAAACTAAATTTGCAGTCCATGTTTGCAGGTAGCAGCTCAATAAATGTCATTTTGACTACAAGAGTCCATATTTGCATATAGATGCCCAATCAATTGATTATTGACTGCAGAAGCCTACTTTGACAGTAACCCAATATTCAAAATCCATAATGTGTCCAACATCACATAAAGGTCCATTCCATCATTTTTTAACTTTAGTCAAATTTCAATTTCAATTTTAGCTAAAATGAATGTCTTTCAAAAATTTGAAAGAAGCTGAACCTTAGCACATGTAAGTGAAAATATGGTGACTTGCTAACTGATTAAATCCAATAAAACCAAGTCGAAGTTCGTTTCATTAAGATATCCTTAACATGCAAAATATATCTCTTTCACATATGATCAAGATAGCTACTTCAAACTGAATTCAAATGTTTCAAGGTAATCTCCCACTCAAACTCAAAGACTGTGTACCACTATAAATAACCTTATATTCATTCTTTGCAATACTCGATCAGCCGAGAGGAGAGCAAACTATAGGTAATTTCCAACTTTAACTTATGCCTCATTCATGCATGTATACATATTTGCCTTTAATTTTGCAACTTTCCTCTGAGAAGTGAAACAAAGCCCGAACTATTTTCACCATTGCTTAGACTCGCCGTAACATTGGACCGGGGCATTAATGACCAGTTGACCACTGCTGGGATGTCGTTGGGCACTTGCTCAATCCCTTCACGTCGTCACCATCTGAGGTGTATTTCCACCATTGTTTGGATCTGCTCTCGCCATCTTTGCGAACATTAGACCGGAACTTCTATGAATCTACCCTCTGGGTTGTTTTACACCATTGTTTGAACTTAAGGTTGCCAAGACGTCGATACGGCACGTCGCTACTGCCATGTTCATTTATGAAACAGATGTAGCCTGTGACACCG
Organism: Ipomoea triloba; assembly: GCF_003576645.1. Lineage (NCBI taxonomy): Eukaryota > Viridiplantae > Streptophyta > Magnoliopsida > Solanales > Convolvulaceae > Ipomoea > Ipomoea triloba. The sequence goes on along the minus strand of NC_044921.1, from coordinate 4,289,364 downwards.
TAGAAACTGCTACGACAACTGTCGCCACCTTTGTTGAGGCTGCCAAGACGTCGCTCCGGTACGTCATTATCGTTCTACGAATTGTCGTCATCGGAGGGTGTTGCTCGGGCACACCTCTATCATCACCGCAACCACCGTCGTCGGTGAATATTCACCTTCGCTACTTACAGGATGACTACTATGAGGCTGCTCCTGGTCTCAGAAAATAAGAATCCAGCACCTTCGTCGCGATTGTCCATATACATAGATATATGATGCATGCCTAAACTACTTTGAAATCTTCAATCTGACACATTCAGGTGCCCCTCCCTCTCTTCACTTCTTTATATGTTTGAGTTATCTTGAGCCACATGCATTTTGCCTTTCACAGTATCCATGTGTTCACTCGTGGTTAATGTTGTTGCTTCATCACTTTGCATATATATAATATATATATATATTTAAAACTACATATAATCCTTTTTCTGTGCATATATGTATGTGTATATAATGTGTAGCCCTTCATCATTCCTCTGACTCACTGTTTGTGTGTATATAGTATATACGTAGCCCACTGATCCATGTGAATATATGTAGGGTGGTTTCGCCGGTTATGCCTGTTTTTTGGGTGGGATACAAAAAGATGACGGATATTATTGGGATACAAATATGGGAAACACTACACTGTAGGATGCATGTTTACTTTTTTTAACATGCATCTTAAGAATGCATTTTTATCTTTTTTAATATTTGTTTCAAATTCGAATATAGTACATTCTACGAAAAGAATACAGTAGATAAATATTAGTTTTTTTTTTTGAAATATAGGGATTAAAATACCTAAATAGAGAGTCCAACACCACCAGCCCTAATTCTACTCCATCCCAGCGACCTCTGTAAAACCTATCCCAGAGGTGCTCATCACAAAACTGCGACCATATGCGGATGCTTATTGTTGGTTCAAATTTGGACATGAGAGAGACTGCCTATGGTTAGGCCACAAGGCGTTTTGCCTCAAGAAATGCTTGGAGATTTGCGACTTGCAGCAAGGTTAGTTGCAAAGTGTCATTAAATTTACAATTAAATTTAAGAATTTATATTATATTGAAGTACGTATTATTCTATTTTGAAACATAGGTGGAATTGCCCGCATTCATGGCTTGTTATCTCCGGACATGTGATACTATATCGGGATCAATTAGATTGAGTTAGTGCAAGCCGCGTGAGTCACCGACGACACTGTTCATGGTATATTGATTTATCTCAACCTTCAGCGGTAAGAAACAATACACATTAGGTTATACTTTCAATTTTCGGCAAAATGCTATTTTTATTTACTAACTTATTCTTACACTTCTTTAGCATGCTTTGTTGTGTGCATCTCTCAACCACTCTGACGTCTTCAATGACACTTTAACAAAAATTGTTGGAACTCGAAAACTAGAGCTCTACTTCGATGAGACATTATTCACGCAACTGTGAGAGGAAATATCAACATATTTCCAAATTGACGCAACAGATAATGTTGTATTATTCAATACACAGGACGTCGTAGTAATGATGTTGATTGGTAATTGTAATGTTGAGAATATTTATCCATGGTCGGTAGAATATTACATTTATGACAACGTGTACGGTGAACTTAACTTGTTAAATGAATCATAAATATGAACACACCAATTAGTTAAAGGAATCATAAATATGAAGACACCAATTTATCACTCTCTTTTATTTGCAAGCATTTTACTATTCTATTTATTTCTTAAATTTTTATGTAACAAGTAAAAAATTGTAGTAGTTATGTAATTATTAAACATTTAGTTTTCATTATTATTATACACTAATTACAAATTATTGTTAATTACATTAAATTTTCCTCATTATTATGTAATAATTAGTACATTCTAATTAACTAACTACTATGCATTATAAATGATTAAGGATTTAATGAGGTTAACAACAATACTATTTTTTTCCCTTATACGTATATACTATATTTTTTCCCTTTTAACTACAATACTGTACTCATACACATATAATACCATAATTTTGTACCTTTTAACTAAGTTTTTTGGGAAAAGCTAACATGCATTCTCAGAATGCATTTTTTATTAATCAAACATGCATTCCGTGGAAGTACTTTTTCTATCTTTTTTCCCTTTTAAAAAGTGACCTATTTTTATATCCCACAAAAAAAACTCACCCAACCGTGTTTATGACTCAATATATGTATTTGTAATCCAATGGTCCATTTTGTTTGCTAGTGCATGTAGCATAGGCATATTTAATGTAGATGTGTGGCCCATAAATACATAATCCATATTTGATTTCTATATTTTGAGTGTGAATATGTATATAATATACTAGTTTTTTCTACGCGCTTTGCGCGAAGACTTGTGCCCAATCTTTCAACTCATTTAGTAAATCATTTTGAAATAGATATAATGCGTTTTCTTTTTGTTTTTTTTAGTTGTTGATGTTTCATAGATATTCGTGTCAAATATTTGTTGTGTATGTATTTTAAATTAACACAACAAATTCAATTTCATTGTGATGAATTTATTCCACTGTAATTTTTTTCATCCCATCCACTGTAATTTTAAGGGTACTCAAATTTGTATTACAACTTTTTTGTCTTTGAAAATGAAAAAAATTTGTTTACATTTAGCCTTCTTCTAATTAGAGATATATCCCTTATAAATTCATATTCATATATGGATCTACATAATATTTGATTTCAATTATCTGAATTCAACAACTTTCACAAATTGATATCCAATAATCTTGTCTCAATTCAACTGCAAATGCATTATGTTGCTGCTCATTTAATACCTAGATATGAGATACAAAGGTTATTGAAATGGGATGAATTTGTAAATAATAACATAAAGTTACTGTTAGTTGAGTGATTCACTCTCAGCTTCTCAATTCAAATTTGAATTGAGTGGCTGAGAGTCTATTTCCTTATTCTTGCTTGTATATAAATAGGTAGCTTGTAAATAGTTGAGATGTGAAATACAGTTTTCCTACGTACATTTCCTAGCGTACTGGTTTCTATTTCAACATGGTATCAGAGCGAGAGTGAGGAAGAGTGACCTACTGGGCATTGGTCGGAGCAACCAGGCGACCCCACCGGAGAAATTTCGGCGTCATCGGAATTCCCACGCGCCGCCGCAGTCCGCCGCCCCGAAGTCCACGCGCCGGCGCGTGAGGGGTTTTCCGGCGTCGTCTCCGGCTGAAAGTTGGCTTGCTGGTCTCGTCTCGATGAGCTTGTTATGTCCAGGTATGATTTATGGGGTGGTATGGTGACATTGTTGTAGGGGTGGCGTGAAGCTTCAGGCTTTGTTGGAGTTTTTGGTCTGTTTGTGTTGGTTCGATTTGTGTTGAGGCCTTATGGCTGAGGGGAGGACAATAACAGTAGTGTCAACCCCATCTAAGTTAATTGATGTGGTGCTTGCACCTGATGGGTCCAATTTTAGTGAATGGGAGTTTTTAATTAAGGTTAATTTGGGTGGCATGGGAAAAGATAGACACTTGACAGAAGTGTGTCCAACAGGGTCTGCTAACACAGTTAGTCAGTGGAAGAGTGATGATAAAGCTATTTTCTCTCGAATAATTAATTGCATTGACAAGGAAATAATTTTGTCAATGAAGCATTGTACAACTGTGAAAGAATTATGGGATCAAGTACACAAATGGTTTAGTGGGACATACAACCTAAGGAGGTTGTATCAATTGTCTCAAGATGTCTATCGTCCTTCACGAAAGGGACAAGACATTAGAGATTATTATTATGAGTTCAAGAGTGCGAGTGATGCTTTGTGCGCCGCTATGCCCATCTCGAATGACGTGGCTGAAATGAAGAAACAGCGTGACCAACTACTTGTGTTTAGTTGGATCTCGGGGTTAGGTATGGAATATGATGTTCTGAAGTCGCAATTGTTGGGGGACAAAGAGTTAGAATCACTGGATCAAGTCTTTGCGAGGGTCCAGAATGCATCGGGTAACATTAGTAGTGTGAATATGTATATAATATATATGCATTTAGTGTGTTTCTCACTTTGTCAGCATATATATATATATATATATGTGTGTGTGTGTGTGTGTGTGTGTGTATGTATGTATGTATGTATGTATGTACGTATGTATGTATGCATGTACGTATGTATGTATAATTCTTGTTTCTCGCACATACGCATGTACACATAGTATATACGTGGCCTATGTGCATAATTTATATATATAATATACACATGCATACTTTATGATTTTTGTGCATATATATATGTATATATATATAATATGCGTGTGCTGTAGGTATGTATATATAATATATATTATATATATGTGGATATAATATATATTGTATACACATTGTTTGAGTTGTCTTGGGTACTGTTTACATGCGACATGAAAATTTCCTTGAACATTTCTGTGGTAACTTTTCTTTGAGCCTTAGCCTTAGAACTTTTTCCAAGCTTTATGATTTCTTCACAAACTTTTTGACTTGAGTGATCCTTAATCCTTAATGAAGCTTCATACATCAAAGAGCCATTTTGAACAATGGTGATGTTTTTAGAAACAACGGGATCTGACAAAAAGAGGGGACCCATAGTATCGAGGAATGAAATCGGAAAAGACACCATATCTCGCCCTTCCATAAGAATTTTCAATAAGAGTTGGAGTGAAAGTCTTACCTTGTGTGGGTTTATCTTCTTCCCACACAATTTCAATGTGATCCTCGTCTTCACTCTCAATCTCTCCCCATCGTTGTGTGTTCAACTCAAGAGTCGAAACTTCTTGAAGTACCGGGGTGTTAAGTTCTGTGTGTTCTTCTACACTCACCTCTTCATCATTAATCATTCTTTCCATCTCGCCATTTCTTCGCGGGTCGGTTTCCATCGTCGGGTGGTCATCTATGAATGGGTTGTTAGCCCGTGGTAGCATTTTCTTCATGAACTCTTCTGACATCGATAGCATTTTAGTCTCAATCTCGTCCAGTGGAAGTCTTTCCTTGCGAAGAGTGACAAGATTCTTCTTCATTTCGCTTCTAATTTCATTTCTTAAGTTGATAGTATCCTCCTTGGCCATTTGTATGAACATTTCTAATTTCTTTTTCAAGATCTGGATTTCATCATTGACCATCGCAAGGTACTCACAAGATGGTCTCTCATATGGCATAGGTTGGGTGAAATTATGGACAAAGGTGGTGTTTCATAAAGGTATTTGTCATTTTGTCGTGGTGGGGGTGAATAGCTAATATTCGTGTAAGAATGAGAATACCAATTTCTCTCGGGATGATAGTTTGATGGAGGGTTATAATGAAATGGAGGTTTAACGGTTGTTGGAGTTATGACCTTCAATGCTAGTTCACAACTTGGATCAATCTCCTTCATGACTTGGATAAGTCGGTTGTTAATACTCTCCGCTATAGAGCTCAATGATTCCGCTCCGTCTCGAAATGTTGGTTTCTCAAATCTTTCATGATTAAGCATAGAGGATGTAGTATATGAATATGGTTCATAATTATAATCAGAGAAGGTATTCGAGTATGTATATGGTGGTGGTGGGTACAAATAAGGATTTGGATAGTAATATGGGTGTTGTTCATAGGTTTGGGGTGGAATATTTCTAGTATATGGGCTTCCATGGTATGGGTAACCATGGGAATACGTATAAGCACTCATTTGTAAGCTTCGATTGATTTGATAATAGAAAATTTCCTGCGCAAAACTTAACCAACAACAATTTCTTTGCAACTAGAAGTAGTTGCAAGTGAGTAGTAAAAGTTGAAAAGCAAGGCAAACTCACTTTCCCAAACAAGTAACTACAAGCAAGAAAATAAAATAAAAGAAAGCAATTCAAGAACTCTTAAAAATCAACTTCAAAAATGTCAACACAATTCAAAAACCGTTTGCCATCCCCGGCAACGGCGCCATTTTGACGGTTTTGTTAGTCTAGGGTGAGGTGTGATAAGTGGTATGGAAGTGGTAAAACGAAGAGTCAAGACTCCCCGAGTGTCGTGTCTCTCAAGGATGACAAATTGGAGCGAATTAGTGTTGGCATTTAGGAGGTTGAAGTGAAAGAGTTACGGGAATAGCTAAGGGTAGATGTCATTTGTACAAAAGTTGGAAGGTTTAAAATGGTTGTGTTTAAGAAAAAGGTAAGGTGGAGATTGGGGCTCATGGCTAACCTACGTGGTCTACTATCTAGTGGTTTTGCAAACAAATGACTTTGATTCGATTAGGGAGTTCATGGCACTTCACCAAGCGGCGTCACACTTGAACATCCACATCTTCATTCGGTTGGGACATTTTATCAAACACCTTGTCTACCACTCCTCTCGGACCTCTTCCTTTCCGACTAAGGGCGGAGATGTGGGTGAGTTGGACTCGTGAGTGGCCGCTACCGCGCACACACTCACTTTCACTGGGTTTGCTACCTAATGTGGCCACACTTAGGCACAAAGCATAACGAACATCAACCACACAAGTATTCTCATCCAAAAATCACAAAGCTCACATTTTTAAAGCAATGTCTTATCAAATCAACCACATAGTTTCGGGGCCACCAATCCCCTTTCTAATCTAAGCTAGCATTAAAATAAAGAAGCAAGAAGAAGAAATGGGAGTTTAAAAGAAAACAAACATTAAAGCAAAATAAACATTGAAGAGAAGAGTACCATCCATGGTGAATGGTTCCTTTACATTTTGTCTTGAAATTTCTATCCTTCTAGCTTGATCTTGAATCTATTCTAAGGGGAAGGAAGTTTTCCCCCAAGAGGGGAGAAAACCCTAAGGAATTTCAGATCTAAAACTATTCTATGATTGCTAGGTTTTTTCATTTATCCGAAAAAGGGGTTTAAATAGGCAATCCGAAACCAAAATTCCTGAAATGTCCCCTGTGGCCAGACCACGCCATCACCACGCATGGTGGAGGGCGTGGACAGCTACTGGAAATGATCCACGCCCATCCACACGCGTGTTGGCTGCGTGGGAGGTTCCTGCTTTGCGGCTTCTTTGCTTTTTGTTCTGTTTTATCCTTGAATCCCTTTTTGATCTGTGGAAACACATCAAAACTTTTCTAAAATTTGTGTTAGAGGTTTTTTTTTATCACATATGAGTTAAAAATGCATGAGATTGTTATAAGCGGGTGGCAAAACTTCTCATTTTATCCTATTTTTGACCCTTAATCTCATATGAAGATTAACAGTCTTGAATTTTTACATGAGTATTTCGTATGCAGTACTTTGTTTGCTTATTCGACCATATCTTCTATCTTCAAAATCTTCATCTATTTATAGGCATTTTGAGAGTTTGTCCGTTGGAAAAAGATGTTCCCAAATTTGAATTTTTTCCAGCTAGATTAATAGTCTTTTCAGTCTAGAATAGACTTTTATATTTAATGTTATGTGAGACATTAAAAATATTCTAGCCGTTGTATTGAGCTCTAATCCTTGCATAATTGATCTTCTATTTAGTATGTTGTAGTCCACGCCATCTTGGTGATTTAATCTTCAAATATTGCTTCAATCTTGGCCATTTCTATTTTTGACTAGTTACTTTCCAAATATAACTTGAACTCATATTCCTTCCCTTAGGAATATATATTTCGGCCACCACAATTTAATCTGGGATTGGAATTTCATGAATTTGCTTCTGTAGTTGAATGGGATCCCATCATTAAATTTCATCTTCTTTGAAATCTATATCTATATCTATATATATATATATATATATATATATATATATATATATATATATATATATATATATATATATATATATATATATATATATATATAATAACAGAAGTGCCTAGCAAGAGTTTTCCCCCCAAAACTGGAGGGCATTTTAGTAACAACATAATTAATATAATTAAATTAAAAAATTCTTATTTTATTAATAATATAATTAATTAATATATCTCCACCCCTATTAATTTTTTACCTTTTTCACCTCTATCTCTCTCTTTCTTAATTTCTATATAAACTATTGCAATATTAATATATTTTGAATGAACATATATATTTGTTAATTTGATTCAAAAAGCATTATCTTCCTTTTTCATCACGCCAAACTTACGCAATCTTAATATATTTTGAACATATATATTCGTTAATTTGATTCAAAAAGCATTATCTTCCTTTTTCATCACTTTCATTTGTATATAAACTAGAAAATCGGTAAATTGATTTAAAATAATAACAGAATTGATTATTATTAATAAAGACAAATTGTAAATTCTTAATTCTTAATTCGTAATCGGATAATAATAGGAGTGATTATTATTAATAAAGGCAAATTGCAATGATTTAATAAAGGCAAATTGCATACAATAAAATAGAAATTGCATGCTAACGTACATTATAAAAAATGCAATAATTCTTAATCGGTGAAAACGATAAATTGATTTAAAATAATAACAGGAGTGATTATTATTAATAAATGCAAATTGCAATGATTTAATAAAGGCAAATTGCAATGAAAGGAAAGTGATGCCAATTGCAATGATTTAATAAAGGCAAATTGCATACAATAAAAAAATGCATACTAACATACATTATAAAAAAGGCAATAATTCTTAATCGGCGAAAAATGGTAAATTGATTTATTGATTTAATTTAAAATGATAACAGAAGTGATTATTATTAATAATTAATTTAAAAATTTAAATTAATTATAATTGGTAAAAAAATTTAATTAATTATGAATTATAATTTGTGTTTACGCAATATTATAGTTTTTTATCATTTGTTTTGATATGTACATATTACACATTATATATATATATATATATATATATATATATATATATATATATATAAATAATTGTACGGTATATACATATATATGGATAACTATTAAGGTTGAATATTTATAATTAATATAATATAATGTATATGTACGTTATATATATATTTATGTATATATAAGTGCATACACAAGTTATGCGTATATAAATGGATACAGTTTTATAATGATTTATATGATGATTTATTAGTGATTAGTATGATAGATAATTGTTTATATTATTTATTAGTGATTGGTATGAATATAGATTGCATATGAGTTTAGGTACATTGTAGAATATGGTCAAATATTAGGATAATATTTACTTATTTGTACCAAAAATAATAATAATAAATAGTCAATCAATAATTATTATTAATCAATTATTTTTAAAGTTTTCCAAATAAATTTCTTATCTAATAAATTCTCATATCACTATATAAATCATGCAATCATTCAACCAATTTCACATCTTTCAGACTTTCACTATATCTTAACACTTTAGCCTCATAGTATAGCGAAGAAAATTTTACCTATAATGGCCCATATTTTTGTTGCACTAAATAAAGATAAACGCCTACAATACTGCGTGAGCAATAAAAGTACGATTGATTTGTCTTTACGAAGTCAAGAACAACCGAGGAGCAACCTTAGAATCTGTACCGGAAGATGTGGAGGTATATGTTCTTGACATATATATATATATATATATATATATATATATATATATATATATATATATATATATATATATATATATAT